>NW_027174594.1:0-300000 GCF_000390325.3 Nicotiana tomentosiformis
CCTCATTTTTTGCGTTTTTCGGCCAAACAACTAGAATTCCGCGCGATTCCCATATTTTTGTGTGTTATAGCCCACGCCTTCCGAGTGGTCCCGGGACCTCCTGACCCCTATCGCCTAAAATTTTTCCGGACTATCAAATACGACCTAAGGAACCATAGTATCCGCCCCGCCATGATCGTTCCTCATTTTTTGCGTTTTTCGGCCAAACAACTAGAATTGCGCGCGATTCCCATATTTTTGTGTGTTATAGCCCACGCCTTCCGAGTGGTCCCGGGAGCTCCGGACCCCTATCGCCTAATATTTTTCCGGACTATAAAATAAGACCAAAGGAACCATAGTCACCTCCCAGCCATGATCATTCCTCATTTGTTGCGTTTTTCGGCCAAAAACTAGAATTCCGCCCGATTACAATATTTTTGTGTGATATTATTGCCCACCCTTCCAAGTGGTTCCGGGACCCCCGGACCCCGATTGCCTAAAATTTTTCCGGGCCGTCAAATACTACCTAAGGAACCATAGTAACCGCCCCGCCATCATCGTTTCTCATTTTTTGCATTTTTCGGCCAAAAACTAGAATTACACCCGATTCCCATATTTTCGTGTGCTATACCCACTCCTTCCAAATGGTCCGGGGAGCCGCGGACCCCGATCGCCTAAAATTTTTCTGGACTATCAAATACGAACTGAGGTACCATAGTCACCACCCCACCATGATCGTTCCAAATACTTTGCATTTTTTGGCCAAAAAACTAGAACTCTGCGCGATTTGCATATTTTCGTGTGCTATAGCTTTCGCCTTCCGAGTGGTCGCGGGAGACCTCCGGACCCCTATCGCCTAAAATTTTTCCGGACTATCAAATACGACCTAAGGAACCATAGTCACCACCCCGCCATGATCGTTCCAAGTCTTTTGCGTTTTTCAGCCAAAAAACTAGAATTCCGCTCGATTCCCATATTTTTGTGTGCTATGCCCACGCATTCCGAGTGGTCCCGGGAGCCGCGGACCCCGATCGCCTAAAATTTTTCCAGGCCATCAAATTCGACCTAAGGAACCATAGCATCTGCCCCGCCATGATCGTTCCTCATTTATTGCGTTTTTCGGCCAAAAACTAGAATTCCGCTAGATTACCATATTTTTGTGTGCTATTGCCCACGCCTTCCGAGTGGGCCGGGCCGCCGGACTCGGATCGCCTAAAAATTTTCGGGCCATCAAATACGACCTAAGGAACCATAATCACCGCCTCGCCATGATCGTTCCTCATTTTTTGCATTTTTCGGCCAAACAACTAGAATTCCGCGCGATTCCCATATTTTTGTGTGCTATCGCCCACGCCTTCCGAGTGGGTCGGGCCCCCCGGAGCCGGATCGCCTAAAAATTTTCCGGGCCATAAAATACGACCTAAGGAACCATAGTAACCACCACGCCATGATCGTTCCTCATTTTTTGCGTTTTTCAGCCAAACAACTAGAATTCCGCGCGATTTCCATATTTTCGTATGCTTTAGCCCACGCCTTCCAAGGGGTCCCGGGACCTCCTGACCCCTATCGCCTAAAATTTTTCCGGACTATCAAATACGACCTAAGGAACCATAGTATCCGCCCTGCCATGATCATTCCTCATGTTTTGCGTTTTTCGGCCAAACAACTAGAATTTCGCGCGATTCCCATGTTTTTGTGTGTTATAGCCCACGCCTTCCGAGTGGTCCCGGGACCTCCTGACCCCTATCGCCTAAAATATTTCCGGACTATCAAATAAGACCTAAGGAACCATTGTATCCGCCCCACCATGATAGTTCCTCATTTTTTGCGTTTTTCGGCCAAACAACTAGAATTTCGCGCGATTCCCATGTTTTTGTGTGTTATAGCCCACGACTTCCGAGTGCTCCCGGGACCTCCTGACCCCTATCGCCTAAAATATTTCCGGACTATCAAATACGACCTAAGGAACCATAGTATTCCCCCCACCATGATAGTTCCTCATTTTTTGCGTTTTTCGGCCAAACAACTAGAATTTCGCGCGATTCCCATGTTTTTGTGTGTTATAGCCCACGCCTTCCGAGTGGTCCCGGGACCTCCTGACCCCTATCGCCTAAAATATTTCCGGACTATCAAATACAACCTAAGGAACCATAGTATCCGCCCCGCCATGATCGTTCCTCATTTTTTGCCTTTTTCGGCCAAACAACTAAAATTCTGCGCGATTCCCATATTTTTGTGTGTTATAGCCCACGCCTTCCGAGTGGTCCCGGGACCTCCAGACTCCTATCGCCTAATATTTTTCCGGACTATCAAATAAGGCCAAAGGAAGTAACCACCCCGCCATGATCGTTCCTCATTTTTTGCGTTTTTCGACCAAACAACTAGAATTCCGCGCGATTCCCATATTTTTGTGTGTTATAGCCCACGCCTTCCGAGTGGTCCCGGGACCTCCGGACCCCTATCGCCTAATATTTTTCCGGACTATCAAATAAGACCAAAGGAACCATAGTCACCGCCCAGCCATGATCATTCCTCATTTGTTGCGTTTTTCGGCCAAAAAACTAGAATTCCGCCCGATTACAATATTTTTGTGTGCTATAGCCCACGCCTTCCGAGTGGTCCTGGGTCTCCGGACCCCTATCGCCTAAAATTTTTCCGGACTATCAAATAAGACCTAAGGAACAATAGTCACCGCCCAGCCATGATTGTTTCTCATTTTTTGCATTTTTCGGCCAAAAAACTAGAATTACGCCTGATTCCCATACTTTCGTGTGCTATACCCATGCCTTCCAAGTGGTCCGGGGAGCCGCGGACCCCGATCGCCTAAAATTTTTCCGGACTATCAAATACGACCTAAGGTACCATAGTCACTGCCCAACCATGATCGTTCCAAATGCTTTGCATTTTTCGGCCAAAAAACTAGAACTCCGCGCGATTTGCATATTTTCGTGTGCTATAGCTTACGCCTTCCGAGTAGTCCCGGGAGCCGTGGACCCCGATCGCCTAAAATTTTCCGGGCCATCAAATACGACCTAAGGAACCATAGTCACCGCCTCGCCATGATCGTTCCTCATTTTTTGCATTTTTTGGCCAAAAAACTAGAATTCCGCCCGATTCCCATATTTTTGTGTGCTATCGCCCACGCCTTCCGAGTGGGTCGGGCCCCCCGGAGCCGGATCGCCTAAAATTTTTTCGAACTATCAAATATGACCTAAGGAACCATAGCCACCGCCTCGCCATGATCGTTCCTAGTCTTTTGCGTTATTCAGCCAAAAAACTAGAATTGCGCGCGATTTTCATATTTTCGTGTGCTTTAGCCCACGCCTTCCAAGGGGTCCCGGGAACCCCGAACCCCGATCGCCTAAAAGATTTACCGGGCCATCAAATATGACCTAAGGAACCATAGTAACCACCCCGCCATGATCGTTCCTCAGTTTTTGTGTTTTTCGGCCAAACAACTAGAATTTCGCGCGATTCCCATATTTTTGTGTGTTATAGCCCACGCCTTCCGAGTGGTCCCGAGACCTCCTGACCCCTATCACCTAAAATTTTTTCGGACTATCAAATACGACCTAAGGAACCATAGTATCCGCCTCGCCATGATCGTTCCTCATTCTTTGCGTTTTTCGGCCAAACAACTAGAATTCCGCGCGATTCCCATATTTTTGTGTGTTATAGCCCACGCCTTCCGAGTGGTCCAGGGACCTCCTGACCCCTATCGCCTAAAATTTTTCCGGACTATCAAATACGACCTAAGGAACCATAGTATCCGCCCCGCCATGATCATTCCTCATTTTTTGCGTTATTCGGCCAAACAACTAGAATTCTGCGCGATTCCCATATTTTTGTGTGTTATAGCCCACCCCTTTCGAGTGGTCCCGGGACCTACGGACCCCTATCGCCTAATATATTTCCGGACTATCAAATAAGACCAAAGGAACCATAGTCACCGCCCTGCCAAGATCTTTCCACATTTTTTGCATGTTACTGAAAAAGACCTAGAATTTCGCTCGATTACCATATTTTCGTGTGCTATAGCTTACGCCTTCCGAGTGGTCCCGAGAGCCGTGGACCCCGATCGCCTAAAATTTTCCGGTCCATAAAATACGACCTAAGGAACCATAGTCACCGCCCCGCCATGATCGTCCCTCATTTTTTGGCCAAAAAACTAGAATTCCGCCCGATTCCCATATTTTTGTGTGCTATCGCCCACGCCTTCCGAGTGGGTCGGGCCCCCCGGAGCCGGATCGCCTAAAAATTTTTCGTACTATCAAATACGACCTAAGGAACCATAGTCACTGCCCCGTCATGATCGTTCCTAGTCTTTTGCGTTTTTCAGCAAAAAAACTAGAATTCCGCGCGATTTCCATATTTTCGTGTGCTTTAGCCCACGCCTTCCAAGGGGTCCCGGGAACCCCGAACCCCGATCGCCTAAAAATTTTTCGGGCCATCAAATATGACCTAAGGAACCATAGTAACCACCCCGCCATGATCGTTCCTCATTTTTTGCGTTTTTCGGCCAAACAACTAGAATTCCGCGCGATTCCCATATTTTTGTGTGTTATAGCCCACGCCTTCCGAGTGGTCCCGGGACCTCCGGACCCCTATCGCCTAAAATTTTTCCGGACTACCAAATACGACCTAAGGAACCATAGTATCCGCCCCGCCATGATCGTTCCTCATTTTTTGCGTTTTTTGGCCAAACAACTAGAATTCCGCGCGATCCCATATTTCTGTGTGTTATAGCCCACGCCTTCCGAGTGGTCCCGGGCCTCCGGACCCCTATCGCCTAAAATTTTTCCGGACTATCAATTAAGACCTAAGGAACCATAGTCACCGCCCAGCCATGATCGTTCATAGTTTTTTCCATTTTTCGGCCAAAAAACTAGAATTCCGCGCGATTCCCATATTTTCGTGTCCTATAACCCACGCCTTCCGAGTGGTCCCGGGACCTCCGGACCCCTATCGCCTAAAATATTTCCGGACTATCAAATACGACCTAAGGAACCATAGTATCCGCCCAGCCATGATCATTCCTCATTTGTTGCATTTTTCGGCCAAAAAACTAGAATTCCGCCCGATTATAATATTTTTGTGGGCTATAGCCCACGCCTTCCGAGTGGTCCCGGGTCTCCGGACCCCTATCGCCTAAAATTTTTCCGGACTATCAAATAAGACCTAAGGAACCATAGTCACCGCCCAGCTATGATTATTTCTCATTTTTTGCATTTTTCGGAAAAAATACTAGAATTACGCCCGATTCCCATATTTTCGTGTGCTATACCCACGCCTTCCAAGTGGTCCGGGGTGCCGCGGACCCTGATCGCCTAAAATTTTTCCGGACTATCAAATACGACCTAAGGTACCATAGTCACCGCCCAACCATGATCGTTCCAAATGCTTTGCATTTTTCGGCCAAAAAACTAGAACTCCGCGCGATGTGCATATTTTCGTGTGCTATAGCTTACGCCTTCCGAGTGGTCCCGGGAGCCGTGGACCCCGATCGCCTAAAATTTTCCGGGCCATCAAATACGACCTAAGGAACCATAGTCACCGCCCCGCCATGATCGTTCCTCATTTATTGCATTTTTCGGCAAAAAACTAGAATTCCGATCGATTACCATATTTTTGTGTGCGCCCACGCCTTCCGAGTGGGCCGGGCCGCCGGACTCGGATCGCCTAAAAAATTTTCGGGCCATCAATTAGGACCTAAGGAACCATAGTCACCGCCTTGCCATGATAGTTCCTCATTTTTTGCATTTTTTGGCCAAAAAACTAGAATTCCGCCCGATTCCCATATTTTTGTGTGCTATCGCCCACGCCTTCCGAGTGGGTCGGGCCCCCGGAGCTGGATCGCTTAAAAATTTTCCGGACTATCAAATACGACCTAAGGAACCATAGTCACCGCCCCGCCATGATCGTTCCTAGTCTTTTGTGTTATTCAGCCAAAAAACAAGAATTCCGCGCGATTTCCATATTTTCGTGTGCTTTAGCCCACGCCTTCCAAGGGGTCCCGGGAACCCCGAACCCCGATCGCCTAAAAATTTTTCGGGCCATCAAATACGATCTAAGGAACCATAGTAACCACCCTGCCATGATCGTTCCTCATGTTTTGCATTTTTCGGCCAAACAACTAGAATTCCGCGCGATTCCCATATTTTTGTGTGTTATAGCCCACGCCTTCCGAGTGGTCCCGGGACCTCCTGACCCCTATCGCCTAAAATTTTTCCGGACTATCAAATACGACCTAAGTAACCATAGTATCCGCCCCGCCATGATGATTCCTCATTTTTTGTGTTATTCGGCCAAACAACTAGAATTCCGCGCGATTCCCATATTTTTGTGTGTTATAGCCCACGCCTTCCGAGTGGTCCCGGGACCTACGGACCCCTATCGCCTAATATATTTCCGGACTATCAAATAAGACCAAAGGAACCATAGTCACCGCCCTGCCAAGACCTAGAATTTCGCTCGATTACCATATTTTCGTGTGCTATAGCTTACGCCTTCCGAGTGGTCCCGGGAGCCGTGGACCCCGATCGCCTAAAATTTTCCGGGCCATTAAATACGACCTGAGGAACCATAGTCACCGCCCCGCCATGATCGTTCCTCATTTTTTGGCCAAAAACTAGAATTCCGCCCGATTCCCATATTTTTGTGTGCTATCGCCCACGCCTTCCGAGTGGGTCGGGCACCCCGGAGCCGGATCGCCTAAAAATTTTCCGGACTATCAAATACGACCTAAGGAACCATAGTCACTGCCCCGTCATGATCGTTCCTAGTCTTTTGCATTTTTCAGCCAAAAAACTAGAATTCCGCGCGATTTCCATATTTTCGTGTGCTTTAGCCCACGCCTTCCAAGGGGTCCCGGGAACACCGAACCCCGATCGCCTAAAAATTTTCCGGGCCATCAAATATGACCTAAGGAACCATAGTAACCACTCCGCCATGATCGTTCCTCATTTTTTGCGTTTTTCGGCCAAACAACTAGAATTCCGTGCGATTCTCATATTTTTGTGTGTTATAGCCCACGCCTTCCGAGTGGTCCCGGGACCTCCTGACCCCTATCGCCTAAATTTTTTCCGGACTATCAAATACGACCTAAGGAACCATAGTATCCGCCCCGCCATGATCGTTCCTCATTTTTTGCGTTTTTCGGCCAAACAACTAGAATTCCGCGCGATTCCCATATTTTTGTGTGTTATAGCCCACGCCTTCCGAGTGGTCCCGGGACCTCCGGACCCCTATCGCCTAAAATTTTTACGGACTATCAAATACGACCTAAGGAACCATAGTTTCCGCACCACCATGATCGGTCCTTATTTTTGCGTTTTTCGGCCAAACAACTAGAATTCCGCGCGATCCCATATTTTTGTGTGTTATAGCACACGCCTTCCGAGTGGTCCCGGGTCTCCGGACCCCTATCGCCTAAAATTTTTCCGGACTATCAAATAAGACCTAAGGAACCATAGTCACCGCCCAGCCATGCTCGTTCCTAGTTTTTTCCATTTTTCGGCCAAAAAACTAGAATTCCGCGCGATTCCCATATTTTCGTGTCCTATAGCCCACGCCTTCCGAGTGGTCCCGCGACCTCCGGACCCCTATCGCCTAAAATTTTTCCGGACTATCAAATACGACCTAAGGAACCATAGTATCCGCCCAGCCATGATCATTCCTCATTTGTTGCGTTTTTCGGCCAAAAAACTAGAATTTCGCCCGATTATAATATTTTTGTGTGCTATAGCCCACGCCTTCCGAGTGGTCCCGGGTCTCCGAACCCCTATCGCCTAAAATTTTTCCGGACTATCAAATAAGACCTAAGGAACCATAGTCACCACCCAGCCATGATTGTTCCTCATCTTTTGCAATTTTCGGCCTAAAAACTAGAATTATGCCCGATTCCCATATTTTCGTGTGCTATACCCACGCCTTCCAAGTGGTTCGGGGAGCCGCGGACCCCGATCGCCTAAAATTTTTCCGGACTATCAAATACGACCTAAGGTACCATAGTCACTGCCCAACCATGATCGTTCCAAATGCTTTGCATTTTTCGGCCAAAAAACTAGAACTCTGCGCGATTTGCATATTTTCGTGTGCTATAGCTTACGCCTTCCGAGTGGTCCAGGGAGCCGTGGACCCCGATCGCCTAAAATTTTCCGGGCCATCAAATACGACCTAAGGAACCATAGTCACCGCCCCGCCATGATCGTTCCTCATTTATTGCGTTTTTCGACCAAACAACTAGAATTCCGCTCGATTACCATATTTTTGTGTGCGCCCATGCCTTCCGAGTGGGCCGGGCCGCCGGACTCGGATCGCCTAAAAAATTTTCGGGCCATCAATTAGGACCTAAGGAACCATAGTCACCGCTTTGCCATGATAGTTCCTCATTTTTTGCATTTTTTGGCCAAAAAACTAGAATTCCCTGATTCCCATATTTTTGTGTGCTATCGCCCACGCCTTCCGAGTGGGTCGGGCCCCCGGAGCCGGATCGCCTAAAAATTTTTCGGACTATCAAATACGACCTAAGGAACCATAGTCACCGCCCCGCCATGATCGTTCCTAGTCTTTTGTGTTATTCAGCCAAAAAACTAGAATTCCGCGCGATTTTCATATTTTCGTGTGCTTTAGCCCACGCCTTCCAAGGTGTCCCGGGAACCCCGAACCCCGATCGCCTAAAAATTTTCCGGGCCGTCAAATACGATCTAAGGAACCATAGTAACCACCCCGCCATGATCGTTCCTCATGTTTTGCGTTTTTCGGCCAAACAACTAGAATTCCACGCGATTCCCATATTTTTGTGTGTTATAGCCCACGCCTTCCGAGTGGTCCCGGGACCTCCTGACCCCTATCACCTAAAATTTTTCCGGACTATCAAATACGACCTAAGGAACCACAGTATCCGCCCCGCCATGATCATTCCTCATTTCTTGCGTTATTCGGCCAAACAACTAGAATTCCGCGCGATTCCCATATTTTTGTGTGTTATAGCCCACGCCTTCCGAGTGGTCCCGGGACCTACGGACCCCTATCGCCTAATATATTTCCGGACTATCAAATAAGACCAAAGTAACCATAGTCACCACCCTGCCAAGATCTTTCCACATTTTTTGCATGTTACTGAAAAAGACCTAGAATTTCGCTCGATTACCATATTTTCGTGTGCTATAGCTTACGCCTTCCGAGTGGTCCCGGGAGCCGTGGACCCCGATCGCCTAAAATTTTCCGGGCCATTAAATACGACCTAAGGAACCATAGTCACCGCCCCGCCATGATCGTTCCTCATTGTTTGGCCAAAAAACTAGAATTCTGCCCGATTCCCATATTTTTGTGTGCTATCGCCCACGCCTTCCGAGTGGGTCGGGCCCCCGGAGCCGGATCGCCTAAAAATTTTCCGGACTATCAAATACAACCTAAGGAACCATAGTCACCGCCCCGCCATGATCGTTCCTAGTCTTTTGCGTTTTTCAGCCAAAAAACTAGAATTCCGCGCGATTTCCATATTTTCGTGTGTTTTAGCCCACGCCTTCCAAGGGGTCCCGGGAACCCCGAACCCCGATCGCCTAAAAATTTTCCGGGCCATCCAATACGACCTAAGGAACCATAGTAACCACCCCGCCATGATCGTTCCTCATTTTTTGCGTTTTTCGGCCAAACAACTAGAATTCCGCGCGATTCCCATATTTTTGTGTGTTATAGCCCACGCCTTCCGAGTGGTCCCGGGACCTCCTGACCCCTATCGCCTAAAATTTTTCCGGACTACCAAATACGACCTAAGGAACCATAGTATCCGCCCCGCCATGATCGTTCCTCATTTTTTGCGTTTTTTGGCCAAACAACTAGAATTCCGCGCGATCCCATATTTCTGTGTGTTATAGCCCACGCCTTCCGAGTGCTCCCGAGTCTCCGGACCCCTATCACCTAAAATTTTTCCGGACTATCTAATAAGACTTAAGGAACCATAGTCACCGCCCAGCCATGATCGTTCATAGTGTTTTCCATTTTTCGGCCAAAAAACTAGAATTCCGCGCGATTCCCATATTTTCGTGTCCTATAGCCCACGCCTTCCGAGTGGTCCCGGGACCTCCGGACCCCTATCGCCTAAAATATTTCCGGACTATCAAATACGACCTAAGGAACCATAGTATCCGCCCAGCCATGATCATTCCTCATTTGTTGCGTTTTTTGGCCAAAAAACTAGAATTCCGCCCGATTATAATATTTTTGTGTGATATAGCCCACGCCTTCCGAGTGGTCCCGGGTCTCCGGACCCCTATCGCCTAAAATTTTTCCGGACCATCAAATAAGACCTAAGGAACCATAGTCACCGCCCATCCATGATTTTTTCTCATTTTTTGCATTTTTCGGCAAAAATAATAGAATTACGCCCGATTCCCGTATTTTCGTGTGCTATACCCACGCCTTCCAAGTGGTCCGGGGAGCCGCGGACCCTGATCGCCTAAAATTTTTTCAGACTATCAAATACGACCTACGGTACCATAGTCACCACCCAACTATGATCGTTCCAAATTCTTTGCATTTTTCGGCGAAAAAACTAGAACTCCGCGCGATTTGCAAATTTTCGTGTGCTATAGCTTACGCCTTCCGAGTGGTCCCGGGAGCCGTGGACCCCGATCGCCTAAAATTTTCCGGGCCATCAAATGCGACCTAAGGAACCATAGTCACCGCCCCGCCATGATCGTTCCTCATTTATTGCGTTTTTCGGCCAAAAAACTAGAATTCCGATCGATTACCATATTTTTGTGTGTGCCCACGCCTTCCGAGTGGGCCGGGCCGCCGGACTCGGATCGCCTAAAAAATTTTCGGGCCATCAATTAGGACCTAAGGAACCATAGTCACCGCCTTGCCATGATAGTTCCTCATTTTTTGCATTTTTTGGCCAAAAAACTAGAATTCTGCCCGATTCCCATATTTTTGTGTGCTATCGCCCACGCCTTCTGAGTGGGTCGGGCCCCCGGAGCCGGATCACCTAAAAATTTTCCGGACTATCAAATACGACCTAAGGAACCATAGTCACCGCCCTGCCATGATCGTTCCTAGTCTTTTGTGTTTTTCAGCCAAAAAACTAGAATTCCGCGCGATTTCCATATTTTCGTGTGCTTTAGCTCACGCCTTCCAAGGGGTCCCGGGAACCCCGAACCCCGATCGCCTAAAAATTTTTCGGGCCGTCAAATACAATCTAAGGAACCATAGTAACCACCCCGCCATGATCGTTCCTCATGTTTTGCGTTTTTCGGCCAAACAACTAGAATTCCACGCGATTCCCATATTTTTGTGTGTTATAGCCCACGCCTTCCGAGTGGTCCCGGGACCTACGGACCCCTATCGCCTAATATATTTCCGGACTATCAAATAAGACCAAAGGAACCATAGTCACCGCCCTGCCAAGATCTTTCCACATTTTTTGCATGTTATTGAAAAAGACCTAGAATTTCGCTCGATTACCATATTTTCGTGTGCTATAGCTTACGCCTTCCGAGTGGTCCCGGGAGCCGTGGACCCCGATCACCTAAAATTTTCCGGGCCATTAAATACGACCTAAGGAACCATAGTCACCGCCCCGCCATGATCGTTCCTCATTTTTTGTCCAAAAAACTAGAATTCCACCCGATTCCCATATTTTTGTGTGCTATCGCCCACGCCTTCCGAGTGGGTCGGCCCCCGGAGCCGGATCGCCTAAAAATTTTCCGGACTATCAAATACGACCTAAGGAACCATAGTCACCGCCCCGTCATGATCGTTCCTAGTCTTTTGCGTTTTTCAGCCAAAAAACTAGAATTCCGCGCGATTTCCATATTTTCGTGTGCTTTAGCCCACGCCTTCCAAGGGGTCCCGTGAACCCCGAACCCCGATCGCCTAAAAATATTCCGGGCCATCAAATATGACCTAAGGAACCATAGTAACCACCCCGCCATGATCGTTCCTCATTTTTTGCGTTTTTCGGCCAAACAACTAGAATTCCGCGCGATTCCCATATTTTTGTGTGTTATAGCCCACGCCTTCCGAGTGGTCCCGGGACCTCCTGACCCCTATCGCCTAAAATTTTTCCGGACTATCAAATACGACCTAAGGAACCATAGTATCCGCCCCGCCATGATCGTTCCTCATTTTTTGCGTTTTTCGGCCAAACAACTAGAATTCCGCGCGATTCCCATATTTTTGTGTGTTATAGCCCACGCCTTCCGAGTGGTCCCGGGACCTCCGGACCCCTATCGCCTAAAATTTTTTCGGACTATCAAATACGACCTAAGGAACCATAGTATCCGCCCAGCCATGATCATTCCTCATTTGTTGCGTTTTTCGGCAAAAAAACTAGAATTTCGCCCGATTATAATATTTTTGTGTGCTATAGCCCACGCCTTCCGAGTGGTCCCGGGTCTCCGGACCCCTATCGCCTAAAATTTTTCCGGACTATCAAATAAGACCTAAGGAACCATAGTCACCGCCCAGCCATGATTGTTTCTCATTTTTTGCATTTTTCGGCCAAAAAACTAGAATTACGCCCGATTCCCATATTTTCGTGTGCTATACCCACGCCTTCCAAGTGGTCCGGGGAGCCGCGGACCCCGATCGCCTAAAATTTTCCGGACTATCAAATACGACCTAAGGTACCATAGTCACCGCCCAACCATGATCGTTCCAAATGCTTTGCATTTTTCGGCCAAAAAACTAGAACTCCGCGCGATTTGCATATTTTCGTGTGCTATAGCTTAAGCCTTCCGAGTGGTCCCGGGAGCCGTGGACCCCGATCGCCTAAAATTTTCCGGGCCATCAAATACGACCTAAGGAACCATAGTCACTGCCCCGCCATGATCGTTCCTCATTTATTGCATTTTTCGGCCAAAAAACTAGAATTCCGCTCGATTACCATATTTTTGTGTGCGCCCACGCATTCCGAGTGAGCCAGGACGCCGGACTCGGATCGCCTAAAAAATTTTCGGGCCATCAATTAGGACCTAAGGAACCATAATCACCGCTTTGCCATGATAGTTCCTCATTTTTTGCATTTTTTGGCCAAAAAACTAGAATTCCCCCGATTCCCATATTTTTGTGTGCTATCGCCCACGCCTTCCGAGTGGGTCGGGCCCCCGGAGCCGGATCGCCTAAAAATTTTCCGGACTATCAAATACGACCTAAGGAACCATAGTCACCGCCCCGCCATGATCGTTCCTAGTCTTTTGTGTTATTCAGTCAAAAAACTAGAATTCCGCGCGATTTCCATATTTTCGTGTGCTTTAGCCCACGCCTTCCAAGGGGTCCCGGGAACCCCGAACCCTGATCGCCTAAAAATTTTCCGGGCCGTCAAATACGATCTAAGGAACCATTGCAACCACCCCGCCATGATCGTTCCTCATGTTTTGCGTTTTTCGGCCAAACAACTAGAATTCCGCGCGATTCCCATATTTTTGTGTGTTATAGCCCACGCCTTCCGAGTGGTCCCGGGACCTCCTGACCCCTATCGCCTAAAATTTTTCCGGACTATCAAATACGACCTAAGGAACCACAGTATCCGCCCCGCCATGATCATTCCTCATTTTTTGCGTTATTCGGCCAAACAACTAGAATTCCGCGCGATTCCCATATTTTTGTGTGTTATAGCCCACGCCTTCCGAGTGGTCCCGGGACCTACGGACCCCTATCGCCTAATATATTTCCGGACTATCAAATAAGACCAAAGGAACCATAGTCACCACCCTGCCAAGATCTTTCCACATTTTTTGCATGTTACTGAAAAAGACCTTGAATTTCGCTCGATTACCATATTTTCGTGTGCTATAGCTTACGCCTTCCGAGTGGTCCCGGGAGACGTGGACCCCGATCGCCTAAAATTTTTCGGGCCATTAAATACGACCTAAGGAACCATAGTCACCGCCCCGCCATGATCGTTCCTCATTTTTTGGCCAAAAAACTAGAATTCCGCCCGATTCCCATATTTTTGTGTGCTATCGCCCACGCCTTCCGAGTAGGTCGGGCCCCCCGGAGCCGGATCGCCTAAAAATTTTCCGGACTATCAAATACGACCTAAGGAACCATAGTCACCGCCCCGTCATGATCGTTCCTAGTCTTTTGCATTTTTCAGCCAAAAAACTAGAATTCCGCGCGATTTCCATATTTTCGTGTGCTTTAGCCCACGCCTTCCAAGGGGTCCCGGGAACCCCGAACCCCGATCGCCTAAAAATTTTCCGGGCCATCAAATACGACCTAAGGAACCATAGTAACCACCCCGCCATGATCGTTCCTCATTTTTTGCGTTTTTCGGCCAAACAACTAGAATTCCGCGCGATTCCCATATTTTTGTGTGTTATAGCCCACGCCTTCCGAGTGGTCCCGGGACCTCCTGACCCCTATCGCCTAAAATTTTTCCGGACTATCAAATACGACCTAAGGAACCATAGTATCCGCCCCGCCATGATCGTTCCTCATTTTTTGCGTTTTTCGGCCAAACAACTAGAATTCCGCGCGATCCCATATTTCTTTGTGTTATAGCCCACGCCTTCCGAGTGGTCCCGGGTCTCCGGACCCCTATCGCCTAAAATTTTTCCGGACTATCAAATAAGACCTAAGGAACCATAGTCACCGTCCAGCCATGATCGTTCATAGTTATTTCCGTTTTTCGGCCAAAAAACTAGAATTCCGCGCGATTCCCATATTTTCGTGTCCTATAGCCCACGCCTTCCGAGTGGTCCCGGGACCTCCGGACCCCTATCGCCTAAAATATTTCCGGACTATCAAATACGACCTAAGGAACCATAGTATCCGCCCAACCATGATCATTCCTCATTTGTTGCGTTTTTCGGCCAAAAAACTAGAATTCCGCCCGATTATAATATTTTTGTGTGCTATAGCCCACGCCTTCCGAGTGGTCCCGGGTCTCCGAACCCCTATCGCCTAAAATTTTTCCGGACTATCAAATAAGACCTAAGGAACCATACTCACCGCCCAGCCATGATTGTTTCTCATTTTTTGCATTTTTCGGCAAAAATACTAGAATTACGCCCGATTTCCATATTTTCGTGTGCTATACCCACGCCTTCCAAGTGGTCCGGGGAGCCACGGACCCTGATCGCCTAAAATTTTTCCGGACTATCAAATACGACCTAAGGTACCATAGTCACCGCCCAACCATGATCGTTCCAAATGCTTTGCATTTTTCTTCCAAAACACTAGAACTCCGCGCGATTTGCATATTTTCGTGTGCTATAGCTTATGCCTTCCGAGTGGTCCCGGGAGCCGTGGACCCCGATCGCCTAAAATTTTCCGGGCCATCAAATACGACCTAAGGAACCATAATCACCGCCCCGCCATGATCGTTCCTCATTTATTCCGTTTTTCGGCCAAAAAACTAGAATTCCGATCGATTACCATATTTTTGTGTGCTATTGTCCACGCCTTCCGAGTGGGCCGGGCCGCCGGACTCGGATCGCCTAAAAAGTTTTCGGGCCATCAATTAGGACCTAAGGAACCATAGTCACCGCCTTACCATGATAGTTCCTCATTTTTTGCATTTTTTGGCAAAAAAACTAGAATTCCGCCCGATTCCCATATTTTTGTGTGCTATCGCCCACGTCTTCCGAGTGGGTCGGGCCCCCCGGAGCCGGATCGCATAAAAATTTTCTGGACTATCAAATACGACCTAGGGAACCATAGTCACTGCCCCGTCATGATCGTTCCTAGTCTTTTGTGTTTTTCAGCCCAAAAATTAGAATTCCGCGCGATTTCCATATTTTCGTGTGCTTTAGCTCACGCCTTCCAAGGGGTCCCGGGAACCCCGAACCCCGATCGCGTAAAAATTTTTCGGGCCGTCAAATACGATCTAAGGAACCATAGTAACCACCCCGCCATGATCGTTCCTCATGTTTTGCGTTTTTCGGCCAAACAACTAGAATTCCGCGCGATTCCCATATTTTTGTGTGTTATAGCCCACGCCTTCCGAGTGGTCCCGGGACCTCCTGACCCCTATCGCCTAAAATTTTTCCGGACTATCAAATATGACCTAAGGAACCATAGTATCCGCCCCGCCATGATCATTCCTCATTTTTTGGGTTATTCGCCCAAACAACTAGAATTCCGCGCGATTCCCATATTTTTGTGTGTTATAGCCCACGCCTTCCGAGTGGTCCCGGGACCTACGGACCCCTATCGCCAAATATATTTCCGGACTATCAAATAAGACCAAAGGAACCATAGTCACCGCCCTGCCAAGATCTTTCCACATTTTTTGCATGTTACTGAAAAAGACCTAGAATTTCGCTCGATTACCATATTTTCGTGTGCTATAGCTTACGCCTTCCGAATGGTCCCGGGAGCCGTGGACACCGATCGCTTAAAATTTTTCGGGCCATTAAATACGACCTAAGGAACCATAGTCACCGCCCCGCCATGATCGTTCCTCATTTTTCGGCCAAAAAACTTGAATTAAGCCCGATTCCCATATTTTCGTGTGCTATACCCACGCCTTCGTAGTGAACCCGGGAACTCCGGACCCCTATCGCCTAAAATTTTTTCGGACTATCAAATAAGACCTAAGGAACCATAGTCACCGCCCAGCCATGATCGTTTCTCATTTTTTGCATTTTTCGGCCAAAAAACTAGAATTATGCCCGATTCCCATATTTTCGTGTGCTATACCCACGCCATCCAAGTGGTCCGGGGAGCCGTGGACCCCGATCGCCTAAAATTTTCCGGGCCATCAAATACGACCTAAGGAACCATAGTCACCGCCCCGCCATGATCGTTCCTCATTTATTGCATTTTTCAGCAAAAAAATAGAATTCCGCTCGATTACCATATTTTTGTGTGCTATTGCCCACGCCTTCCGAGTGGGCCAGGCCGCCGGACTCGGATCGCCTAAAAAGTTTTCGGGCAATCAATTAGGACCTAAGGAACCATAGTCACCGCCTCACCATGATCGTTCCTCATTTTTTGCATTTTTTGGCCAAAAAACTAGAATTACGCCCGATTCCCATATTTTCGTGTGCTATACCCACACCTTCCAAGTAGTCCGGGGAGCCGCGGACCCCGATCGCCTAAAATTTTTCCGGACTATCAAATACGACCTAAGGAACCATAGTCACCGCCCCGCCATGATCGTTCCTAGTCTTTTGCATTTTTCATCCAAAAAACTAGAATTCCGCGCGATTTCCATATTTTCGTGTGCTTTAGCCCACGCCTTCCAAGGGGTCCCGGGAACCCCGAACCCCGATCACCTAAAAATTTTTCGGGCCATCAAATACGACCTAAGGAACCATAGTAACCACCCCGCCATGATCGTTCCTCATTTTTTGCGTTTTTCAGCCAAACAACTAGAATTCCGCGCGATTACAATATTTTTGTGTGCTATTGCCCACCCTTCCAAGTGGTCCCGGGAACCCCGAACCCTGATTGCCTAAAACTTTTCCGGGCCATCAAATACGATCTAAGGAACCATAGTAACCACCCCGCCATGATCGTTCCTCATTTTTTGCGTTTTTCGGCCAAACAACTAGAATTCCGCGCGATTCCCATATTTTTGTGTGTTATAGCCCACGCCTTCCGAGTGGTCCCGGGACCTCCTGACTGCCAAGATCTTTCCACATTTTTTGCATGTTACTGAAAAAGACCTAGAATTTCGACCGATTCCCATATTTTTGTGTGCTATACCCACGCATTCTGAGTGGTCCCAAGAGCCGCGGACCCTGATCGCCTAAAATATTTTCGATCAATCAAATACGACCTAAGGAACGATAGTATCCGCCCCGCCATGATCGTTCCTCATTTTTTGCGTTTTTCGGCCAAACAACTAGAATTCCGCGCGATCCCATATTTTTGTGTGTTATAGCCCACGCCTTCCGAGTGGTCCCGGGTCTCCGGGCCCCTATCGCCTAAAATTTTTCCGGACAATCAAATAAGACCTAAGGAACCATAGTCACTGCCCAGCCATGATCGTTCCTAGTTTTTTCCGTTTTTCGGCCAAAAAACTAGAATTCCGCGCGATTCCCATATTTTCGTGTCCTATAGCCCACGCCTTCCAAGTGAACCCGGGAACTCCGGACCCCTATCGCCTAAAATTTTTCCGGACTATCAAATACGACCTAAGGAACCATAGTCACCGCCCAGCCATGATCATTCCTCATTTGTTGCGTTTTTCGGCCAAAAAACTAGAATTCCGCCCGATTACAATATTTTTGTGTGCTATTGCCCACCCTTCCAAGTGGTTCCGGGACCCCCGGACCCCGATCGCCTAAAATTTTTCCGGGCCATCAAATACGACCTAAGGAACCATAGTAACCGCCAAAAAACTAGAATTACGCCCGATTCCCATATTTTCGTGTGCTATACCCACACCTTCCAAGTAGTCCGGGGAGCCGCGAACCCCGTTCGCCTTAAATTTTTCCGGACTATCAAATACGACCTAAGGTACCATAGTCACCGCTCCACCATGATCGTTCCAAATCCTTTGCATTTTTTGGCCAAAAAACTAGAACTCCGCGCGATTTGCATATTTTAGTGTGCAATAGCTTACGCCTTCCGAGTGGTCCCGGGAGCCATGGACCCCGATCGCCTAAAATTTTCCGGGCCATCAAATACGACCTAAGGAACCATAGTCACCGCCCAGCCATGATCGTTACTCATTTATTGCGTTTTTTGGCCAAAAAACTAGAATTCCGCTCGATTACCATATTTTTGTGTGCCCCACGCATTCCGAGTGGGCCGGGCCGCCGGACTCGGATCGCCTAAAAAATTTTAGGAACATCAATTAGGACCTAAGGAACCATATTCACCGCCTCGCCATGATCGTTCCTTATTGTTTGCATTTTTTGGCCAAAAAACTAGAATTCCGCCCGATTCCCATATTTTTGTGTGCTATCGCCCACGCCTTACGAGTGGGTCGGGCCCCCGGAGCCGGATCGCCTAAAAATTTTCCGGACTATCAAATACGACCTAAGGAACCATAGTCACTGCCCCGCCATGATCGTTCCTAGTCTTTAGCGTTTTTCAACCAAAAAACTAGAATTCCGTGCGATTTCCATATTTTTTGTGCGCTTTAGCCCACGCTTTCTAAGGGGTCCCGGGAACCCCGAACCCCGATCGCCTAAAAATTTTCTGGGCCATCAAATACGACCTAAGGAACCATAGTAACCACCCCGCCATGATCGTTCCTCATTGTTTGCGTTTTTCGGCCAAACAACTAGAATTTCGCGCGATTCCCATATTTTTGTGTGTTATAGCCCACGCCTTCCGAGTGGTCCCGGGACCTCCTGACCCCTATCGCCTAAAATTTTTCCGGACTATCAAATACGACCTAAGGAACCATAGTATCCGCCCCGCCATGATCGTTCCTCATTTTTTGCATTTTTCGGCCAAACAACTAGAATTCCGCGCGATTCCCATATTTTTGTGTGTTATAGCCCACGCTTTCCGAGTGGTCCCGGGACCTCCGCACCCCTATCGCCTAATATTTTTCCGGACTATCAAATAAGACCAAAGGAACCATAGTCACCGCCCTGCCAAGATCTTTCCACATTTTTTGCATGTAACTGAAAAAGACCTAGAATTTCGCCCGATTCCCATATTTTCGTGTGCTATACCCACGCATTCCGAGTGGTCCCAAGAGCCGCGGACCCCGATTGCCTAAAAATTTTCCGGGCAATCAAATATGACCTAAGGAACCATCCTATCTGCCCCGCCATGATCGTTCCTTATGTTTTGCATTTTTCGGCCAAACAACTAGAATTCCGCGCGATTCCCATATTTTTGTGTGTTATAGCCCACACCTTCCGAGTGGTCCCGGGACCTCCGGACCCCTATCGCCTAAAATTTTTCCGGACTATCAAATACGACCTAAGGAACCATAGTATCCGCCCCGCCATGATCGTTCCTCATTTTTTGCGTTTTTCGGCCAAACAACTAGAATTCCGCGCGATCCCATATTTTTGTGTGTTATAGCCCACGCCTTCCGAGTGGTCCCGGGTCTCCGGACCCCTATCGCCTAAAATTTTTCCGGACTATCAAATAAGACCTAAGGAACCATAGTCACCGCCCAGCCATGATCGTTCTTAGTGTTTTCCATTTTTCGGCCAAAAAACTAGAATTCCGCGCGATTCCCATATTTTCGTGTCCTATAGCCCACGCCTTCCAAGTGAACCCGGGAACTCCAGACTCCTATCGCCTAAAATTTTTTCGGACTATCAAATACGACCTAAGGAACCATAGTCACCGCCCAGCCATGATCATTCCTCATTTGTTGCGTTTTTCGGCCAAAAAACTAGAATTCCGCCCGATTACAATATTTTTGTGTGCTATTGCCCACCCTTCCAAGTGGTTCCGGAACCCCCGGAGCCCGATCGCCTAAAATTTTCCGGGCCGTCAAATACAACCTAAGGAACCATAATAACTGCCCCGCCATCATCGTTTCTCATTTTTTACATTTTTCAGCCAAAAAACTAGAATTACGCCCGATTCCCATATTTTCGTGTGCTATACCCACGCCTTCCAAGTGGTCCGGGGAGCCGCGGACCCCGATCGCCTAAAATTTTTCCGGACTATCAAATACGACCTAAGGTACCATAGTCACCGCCCCACCATGATCGTTCCAAATGCTTTGCATTTTTCGGCCAAAAAACTAGAACTCCGCGCGATTTGCATATTTTAGTGTGCTATAGCTTACGCCTTCCGAGTGGTCCCGGGAGCCGTGGACCCCGATCGCCTAAAATTTTTTGGGCCATCAAATATGACCTAAGGAACCATAGTCATCGCCCAGCCATGATCGTTCCTCATTTATTGCGTTTTTCGGCCAAAAAACTAGAATTCCGCTCGATTAGCATATTTTTGTGTGCTATTGCCCACGCCTTACGAGTGGGCCGGGCCACCGCACTCGGATCGCCGAAAAAATTTTCGGGCCATCAATTAGGACCTAAGGAACCATAGTCACTGCCTTGCCATGATTGTTCCTCATTTTTGCATTTTTTGGCCAAAAAACTAGAATTCCGCCCGATTACCATATTTTTGTGTGCTATCGCCCATGCCTTCCGAGTGGGTCGGGCCCCCCGAAGCCGGATCGCCTAAAAATTTTCCGGACTATCAAATATGACCTAAGGAACCATAGAAACTGCCCCGCCATAATCGTTCCTAGTCTTTAGCGTTTTTCAACCAAAAAACTAGAATTCCGCGCGATTTCCATATTTTTTGTGCACTTTAGCCCACGCTTTCTAAGGGGTCCCGGGAACCCCGAACCCCGATCGCCTAAAAATTTTCTGGGCCATCAAATACGACCTAAGGAACCATAGTTACCACCCCGCCATGATCGTTCCTCATTTTTTTGCGTTTTTCGGCCAAACAACTAGAATTTCGCGCGATTCCCATATTTTTGTGTGTTATAGCCCACGCCTTACGAGTGGTCCCGGGACCTCCTGACCCCTATGGCCTAAAATTTTTCCGGACTATCAAATACGACCTAAGGAACCATAGTATCCGCCCCGCCATGATCGTTCCTCATTTTTTGCGTTTTTCGGCCAAACAACTAGAATTCCGCGCGATTCCCATATTTTTGTGTGTTATAGCCCACGCTTTCCGAGTGGTCCCGGGACCTCCGCACCCCTATCGCCTAATATTTTTCCGGACTATCAAATAAGACCAAAGGAACCATAGTCACCGCCCTGCTAAGATCTTTCCACATTTTTTGCATGTAACTGAAAAAGACCTAGAATTTCGCCCGATTCCCATATTTTCGTGTGCTATACCCACGCATTCCGAGTGGTCCCAAGAGCCGCGGACCCCGATTGCCTAAAAATTTTCCGGGCAATCAAATATGACCTAAGGAACCATCCTATCTGCCCCGCCATGATCGTTCCTTATGTTTTGCATTTTTCGGCCAAACAACTAGAATTCCGCGCGATTCCCATATTTTTGTGTGTTATAGCCCACACCTTCCGAGTGGTCCCGGGACCTCCGGACCCCTATCGCCTAAAATTTTTCCGGACTATCAAATACGACCTAAGGAACCATAGTATCCGCCCCGCCATGATCGTTCCTCATTTTTTGCGTTTTTCGGCCAAACAACTAGAATTCCGCGTGATCCCATATTTTTGTGTGTTATAGCCCACGCCTTCCGAGTGGTCCCGGGTCTCCGGACCCCTATCGCCTAAAATTTTTCCGGACTATCAAATAAGACCTAAGGAACCATAGTCACCGCCCAGCCATGATCGTTCTTAGTGTTTTCCATTTTTCGGCCAAAAAACTAGAATTCCGCGCGATTCCCATATTTTCGTGTCCTATAGCCCACGCCTTCCAAGTGAACCCGGGAACTCCAGACTCCTATCGCCTAAAATTTTTCCGGACTATCAAATACGACCTAAGGAACCATAGTCACCGCCCAGCCATGATCATTCCTCATTTGTTGCGTTTTTCGGCCAAAAAACTAGAATTCCGCCCGATTACAATATTTTTGTGTGCTATTGCCCACCCTTCCAAGTGGTTCCGGGACCCCCGGAGCCCGATCGCCTAAAATTTTCCGGGCCGTCAAATACAACCTAAGGAACCATAATAACTGCCCTGCCATCATCGTTGCTCATTTTTTGCATTTTTCAGCCAAAAAACTAGAATTACGCCCGATTCCCATATTTTCGTGTGCTATACCCATGCCTTCCAAGTGGTCCGGGGACCGCGGACCCCGATCGCCTAAAATTTTTTCGGACTATCAAATACGACCTAAGGTACCATTCACCGCTCCACCATGATCGTTCCAAATGCTTTGCATTTTTCGGCCAAAAAACTAGAACTCCGCGCGATTTGCATATTTTAGTGTGCTATAGCTTACGCCTTCCGAGTGGTCCCGGGAGCCGTGGACCCCGATCGCCTAAAAATTTTTTGGGCCATCAAATACGACCTAAGGAACCATAGTCACTGCCCAGCCATGATCGTTCCTCATTTATTGCGTTTTTCGGCCAAAAAACTAGAATTCCGCTCGATTAGCATATTTTTGTGTGCTATTGCCCACGCCATACGAGTGGGCCGGGCCACCGTACTCGGATCGCCGAAAAAATTTTCGGGCCATCAATTAGGACCTAAGGAACCATAGTCACCGCCTCGCCATGATTGTTCCTCATTTTTGCATTTTTTGGCCAAAAAACTAGAATTCCGCCCGATTCCCATATTTTTGTGTGCTATCGCCCACGCCTTCCGAGTGGGTCGGGGCCCCCGAAGCCGGATCGCCTAAAAATTTTCAAGGACTATCAAATATGACCTAAGGAACCATAATCACTGTCCTGCCATAATCGTTCCTAGTCTTTAGCGTTTTTCAACCAAAAAACTAGAATTCCGCGCGATTTCCATATTTTTTGTGTGCTTTAGCCCACGCCTTCTAAGGGGTCCCGGGAACCCCGAACCCCGATCGCCTAAAAATTTTCCGGGCCATCAAATACGACCTAAGGAACCATAGTAACCACCCCGCCATGATCGTTCCTCATTTTTTTGCGTTGTTCGGCCAAACAACTAGAATTTCGCGCGATTCCCATATTTTTGTGTGTTATAGCCCACGCCTTAAGAGTGGTCCCGGGACCTCCTGACCCCTATGGCCTAAAATTTTTCCGGACTATCAAATACGACCTAAGGAACCATGGTATCCACCCCGCCATGATTGTTCCTCATTTTTTGCGTTTTTCGGCCAAACAACTAGAATTCCGCGCGATTCCCATATTTTTGTGTGTTATAGCCCACGCTTTCCGAGTGGTCCCGGGACCTCCGCACCCCTATCGCCTAATATTTTTCCGGACTATCAAATAAGACCAAAGGAACCATAGTCACTGCCCTGCCAAGATCTTTCCACATTTTTTGCATGTAACTGAAAAAGACCTAGAATTTTGCCCGATTCCCATATTTTCGTGTGCTATACCCACGCATTCCGAGTGGTCCCAAGAGCCGCGGACCCCGATCGCCTAAAAATTTTTCGGGCCATCAAATACGACCTAAGGAACCATAGTAACCACCCCGCCATGATCGTTCCTCATTTTTTGCGTTTTTCGGCCAAACAACTAGAATTCCACGCGACCCCATATTTTTGTGTGTTATAGCCCACCCCTTCCGAGTGGTCCCGGGTCTCCGGACTCCTATCGCCTAAAATTTTTCCGGACTATCAAATAAGACCTAAGAAACCATAGTCACCGCCCAGCCATGATCGTTCCTAGTTTTTTCCATTTTTCGGCCAAAAAACTAAAATTCCGCGCGATTCCCATATTTTCGTGTCCTATAGCCCACGCCTTCCAAGTAAACCCGGGAACTCCGGGCCCCTATCGCCTAAAATTTTTCCAGACTATCAAATACGACCTAAGGAACCATAGTCACCGCCCAGCCATGATCATTCCTCATTTGTTGCGTTTTTCGGGCAAAAAACTAGAATTTCGCCCGATTACAATATTTTTGTGTGCTATTGCCCACCCTTCCAAGTGGTTCCGGGACCCTCGGACCCCGATCGCATAAAATTTTTCTGGGCCGTCTAATACGACCTAAGGAACCATAGTAACCGCCCCGCCATCATCGTTTCTCATTTTTTACATTTTTCGGCCAAAAAACTAGAATTACGCCCGATTCCCATATTTTCGTGAGCTATACCCACGCCTTCCAAGTGGTCCATGGAGCCGCGGACCCCGATCGCCTAAAATTTTTTCGGACTATCAAATACGACCTAAGGTACCATAGTCACCGCCCAGCCATGATCGTTCCTAGTTTTTTCCGTTTTTCGGCCAAAAAACTAGAATTCCGAGCGATTCCCATATTTTCGTGTGCTTTAGCCCACGCCTTCTAAGGGGTCCCGGGAACCCCGAACCCCGCTCGCCTAAAGATTTTCCGGGCCATCAAATACGACCTAAGGAACCATAGTAACCACCCCGCCATGATCGTTCCTCATGTTTTTGCATTTTTCGGCCAAACAACTAGAATTTTGCGCGATTCCCATATTTTTGTGTGTTATAGCCCACGCCTTACGAGTGGTCCCGGGACCTCCTGACCCCTATGGCCTAAAATTTTTCCGGGCTATCAAATACGACCTAAGGAACCATAGTATCCGCCCCGCCATGATCGTTCCTCATATTTTGTGTTTTTCGGCCAAACAACTAGAATTCCGCGCGATTCCCATATTTTCGTGTCTTATAGCCCAGGCCTTCGAAGTGGTCCCGGGACCTCCGGACCCCTATCGCCTAAAATTTGTTCGGACAATAAAATACGACCTAAGGAACCATAGTCACCGCCCAGCCATGATCTTTCCTCATTTGTTGCATTTTTCGGCCAAAAAACTAGAATTCCGCCCGATTACAATATTTTTGTGTGCTATTGCCCACCCTTCCAAGTGGTTCCGGGACCCCCGGACCCCGATCGCCTAAAACTTTTTCGGGCCGTCAAATACGACCTAAGGAACCATAGTAACCGCCCTGCCATCACCGTTTCTCATTTTTTGCATTTTCGGCCAAAAAACTAGAATTACGCCCAATTCCCATATTTTCGTGTGCTATACCCACGCCTTCCAAGTGGTTCGGGGAGCCGCGGACCCCTATCGCCTAAAATTTTTCCGGACTATCAAATACGACCTAAGGTACAATAGTCACCGCCCCACCATGATCGTTCCAAATGCTTTGCATTTTTCGGCCAAAAAACTAGAACTCCGCGCGATTTGCATATTTTAGGGTGCTATAGCCTACGCCTTCCGAGTGGTCCCGGGAGCCGTGGACCCCGATAGCCTAAAGTTTTTCGGGCCATCAAATACGACCTAAGGAACCATAGTCACCGCCCAGCCACGATCCTTCCTCATTTATTGCGTTTTTCGGCCAAAAAACTAGAATTCCGCTCGATTACCAAATTTTTGTGTGCTATTGTCCACGCCTTCCGAGTGGGCCGGGCCGCCGGACTCGGATCGCCTAAAAGTTTTCGGGCCATCAATTAGGACCTAAGGAACCATAGTCACCGTCTCGCCATGATCGTTCCTTATTTTTTGCATTTTTTGGCCAAAAAACTAGAATTCCGCCCGATTCCCATATTTTTGTGTGCTATCGCCCACGCCTTCCGAGTGGGTCGGGCCCCCGGAGCCGGATCACCTAATAATTTTCCGGACTATCAAATACGACCTAAGGAACCATAGTCACCACCCCGCCTTGATCGTTCCTTGTCTTTTGCGTTTTTCAGCCAAAAAACTAGAATTCCTCGCGATTTCATTATTTTCGTGTGCTTTAGCCCACGCCTTCCAAAGGGTCCCGGGAACCCCGAACCCCGATCGCCTAAAAATTTACCGGGCCATAAAATACGACCTATGGAACCATAGTAACCACCCCGCCATGATCGTTCCTCATTTTTTGCGTTTTTCGGCCAAACAACTAGAATTTCGCGCGATTCCTATATTTTTGTGTGTTATAGCCCATGCCTTCAGAGTGGTCCCGGGACCTCCTGACCCCTATCGCCTAAAATTTTTCCGGACTATCAAATACGACCTAAGGAACCATAGTATCCGCCCCGCCATGATCGTTCCTCATTTTTTGCATTTTTCGGCCAAACAACTAGAATTCCGCGTGATTCCCATATTTTTGTGTGTTATAGCCCACACTTTCCGAGTGATCGCGGGACCTTCGGACCCCTATCGCCTAATATTTTTCCGTACTATCAAATAATACCAAAGGAACCATAGTCACCGCCCTGCCAAGATCTTTCCACATTTTTCGCAAGTTACTGAAAAAGACTTCCGCGCGATTCCCATATTTTTGTGTGTTATAGCCCACACCTTCCGAGTGGTCCCGAGACCTCCGGACCCCAATTGCCTAAAATTTATCCGGACTATCAAATACGAACTAAGGAACCAAAGTATCCGCCCCGCCATGATCGTTCCTCATTTTTTACGTTTTTTGGCCAAACAACTAGAATTCCGCGCGATCCCATATTTTTGTGTATTATAGCCCACTCCTTCCGAGTGGTCCCGGGACCTCCTGACCCTTATCGCCTAAAATTTTTCCGGACTATCAAATACGACCTAAGGAACCATAGTATCCGCCCCGCCATGATCGTTCCTCATTTTTTGCGTTTTTCGGCCAAACAACTAGAATTCTGCGCGATTCCCATATTTTTGTGTGTTATAGCCCACGCCTTCCGAGTGGTCCCGGGACCTCCGGACCCCTATCGCCTAATATTTTTCTGGACTATCAAGTAAGACCAAAGGAACCATAGTCACCGCCCTGCCAAGATCTTTCCACATTTTTTGGATGTTACTGAAAAAGACCTAGAATTTCGCCCAATTCCCATATTTTCATGTGCTATACCCATGCATTCTGAGTGGTCCCAAGAGCCGCGGACCCCGATCGCCTAAAATTTTTCTGGGCAATCAAATACGACCTAAGGAACCATAGTATCCGCCCCGCCATGATCGTTCCTTATTTTTTACGTTTTTCGGCCAAACAACTAGAATTTCGCGCGATTCCCATATTTTTGTGTGTTATAGCCTACGCCTTCCGAGTGGTCCCGGGACCTCCGGACCCCTATCGCCTAAAATTTTTCCGGACTATCATATACGACCTAAGGAACCATAGTATCCGCCCCGCCATGATCGTTCCTCATTTTTTGCGTTTTTCGGCCAAACAACTAGAGTTCCGCGAGATTCCCATATTTTTGTGTATTATAGCCCACACCTTCCGAGTGGTCCCGGGACCTCCGGACCCCTATCGCTTAAAATTTTTCCGGACTATCAAATACGACCTAAGGAACCATAGTATCCGCCCCGCCATGATCGGTCCTCATTTTTGCATTTTTCGGCCAAACAACTAGAATTCCGCGCGATCCCATATTTTTGTGTGTTATAGCACACGCCTTCCGAGTGGTCCCGGGTCTCCGGACCCCTATCGCCTAAAATTTTTCCGGACTATCAAATAAGACCTAAGGAACCATAGTCACCGCCCAGCCATGATCGTTCCTAGTTTTTTCCGTTTTTTGGCCAAAAAACTAGAATTTCGCGCGATTCCCATATTTTCGTGTCCTATAGCCCACGCCTTCCGAGTGGTCCCGGGACCTCCGGACCCCAATCGCCTAAAATTTTTCTGGACTATCAAATACGACCTAAGGAACCATAGTATCCGCCCAGCCCGATTATAATATTTTTGTGTGCTATAGCCCACGCCTTCCGAGTGGTCCCGGGTCTCCGGACCCCTATCGCCTAAAATTTTTCCGGACTATCAAATAAGACCTAAGGAACCATAGTCACCGCCCAGCCATGATTGTTTCTCATCTTTTGCATTTTTCGGCCAAAAAACTTGAATTACGCCCGATTCCCATATTTTTGTGTGCTATACCCACGCCTTCCAAGTGGTCCGGGGAGCCGCGGACCCCGATCGCCTAAAATTGTTCCGAACTATCAAATACGACCTAAGGTACCATAGTCACCGCCCAACCATGATCGTTCCAAATGCTTTGCATTTTTCGGCCAAAAAACTAGAACTCCGCGCGATTTGCATATTTTCGTGTGCTATAGCTTACGCCTTCCGAGTGGTCCCGGGAGCCGTGGACCCTGATCGCCTAAAATTTTTCGGGCCATCAAATACGACCTAAGGAACCATAGTCACCGCCCCGCCATGATCGTTCCTCATTTATTGCATTTTTCGGCCAAAAAACTAGAATTCCGCTCGATTACCATATTTTTGTGTGCGCCCACGCCTTCCGAGTGGGCCGGGCCGCCGGACTCGGATCGCCTAAAAAAATTTCGGGCCATCAATTAGGACCTAAGGAACCATAGTCACCGCCTTGCCATGATAGTTCCTCATTTTTTGCATTTTTTGGCCAAAACACTAGAATTCCGCCCGATTCCCATATTTTTGTGTGCTATCGCCCACGCCTTCTGAGTGGGTCGGGCCCCCCGGAGCCGGATAGCCTAAAAATTTTCCGGACTATTAAATACGACTTAAGGAACAATAGTCTCCGCCCCGCCATGATCGTTCCTAGTCTTTTGTGTTATTCAGCCAAAAAAGTAGAATTCCGCGCGATTTCCATATTTTCGTGTGCTTTAGCCCACGCCTTCCAAGGGGTCCCGGGAACCCCGAACCCCGATCGCCTAAAAATTTTCCGGGCCGTCAAATACGATCTAAGGAACCATCGTAACCACCCCGCCATGATCGTTCCTCATGTTTTGCATTTTTCGGCCAAACAACTAGAATTCCGCGCGATTCTCATATTTTTGTGTGTTATAGCCCACGCCTTCCGAGTGGTCCCGGGACCTCCTGACCCCTATCGCCTAAAATTTTTCCAGACTATCAAATACGACATAAGGAACCATAGTATCCGCCCCGCCATGATCATTCCTCAGTTTTTGCGTTATTCGGCCAAACAACTAGAATTCCGCGCGATTCCCATATTTTTGTGTGTTATAGCCCACGCCTTCCGAGTGGTCCCGGGATCTACGGACCCCTATCGCCTAATATATTTCCGGACTATCAAATAAGACCAAAGGAACCATAGTCACCGCCCTGCCAAGATCTTTCCACATTTTTTGCATATTACTGAAAAAGACCTAGAATTTCTCTCGATTACCATATTTTCGTGTGATATAGCTTACGCCTTCCGAGTGGTCCCGGGAGCCGTGGACCCCGATCGCCTAAAATTTTCCGGGCCATCAAATACGACCTAAGGAACCATTGTCACCGCCCCGCCATGATTGTTCCTCATTTATTGCATTTTTCAGCAAAAAAATAGAATTCCGCTCGATTACCATATTTTTGTGTGCTATTGCCCACGCCTTCCGAGTGGGCCAGGCCGCCGGACTCGGATCGCCTAAAAAGTTTTCGGGCAATCAATTAGGACCTAAGGAACCAAAGTCACCGCCTCACCATGATCGTTCCTCATTTTTTGCATTTTTTGGCCAAAAAACTAGAATTCCGCCTGATTCCCATATTTTTGTGTGATATCGCCCACGCCTTACGAGTGGGTCGGGCCCCTCGGAGTCGGATCGCCTAAAAATTTTCCGGACTATCAAATACGACCTAAGGAACAATAGTCACCGCCCTGCCATGATCGTTCCTAGTCTTTTGCATTTTTCAGCCAAAAAACTAGAATTCCACGCGATTTCCATATTTTCGTGTGCTTTAGCCCACGCCTTCCAAGGGGTCCCGGGAACCCCGAATCCCGATCGCCTAAAAATTTTCCGGGCCATCAAATACGACCTAAGGAACCATAGTAACCACCCCACCATGATCGTTCCTCATTTTTTGCGTTTTTCGCCCAAACAACTTGAATTCCGCGCGATTACAATATTATTTTGTGCTATTGCCCACCCTTCCAAGTGGTGCCGGGAACCCCGAACCCTGATCGCCTAAAAATTTTCCGGGCCATCAAATACGATCTAAGGAACCATAGTAACCACCCCGCCATGATCGTTCCTCATTTTTTGCGTTTTTCGGCCAAACGACTAGAATTCCGCGCGATTCCCATATTTTTGTGTGTTATAGCCCACCCCTTCCGAGTGGTCCCGGGACCTCCTGACTGCCAAGATCTTTCCACATTTTTTGCATGTTACTGAAAAAGACCTAGAATTTTGACCGATTCCCATATTTTCGTGTGCTATATCCACGCATTCCGAGTGGTCCCAAGAGCCGCTGACCCTGATCGCCTAAAATATTTTCGATCAATCAAATACGACCTAAGGAACCATAGTATCTGCCCCGCCATGATCGTTCCTTATTTTTTGCGTTTTTCGGCCAAACAACTAGAATTCCACGCGATTCCCATATTTTTGTGTGTTATAGCCCACACCTTCTGAGTGGTCCCGGGACTTCCGGACCCCTATCGCCTAAAATTTTTCCGGACTATCAAATACGACATAAGGAACCATAGTATCCGCCCCGCCATGATCGTTCCTCATTTTTTTGCATTTTTCGGCCAAACAACTAGAATTCTGCGCGATCCCATATTTTTGTGTGTTATAGCCCACGCCTTCAGAGTGGTCCCGGATCTCCGGGCCACTATCGCCTAAAATTTTTCCGGACTATCAAATAAGACCTAAGGAACCATAGTCACCGCCCAGCCATGATCGTTCCTAGTTTTTTCCGTTTTTCGGCCAAAAAACTAGAATTCCGAGCGATTCCCATATTTTCCTGGGGGATTTAGCCCACGCCTTCTAAGGGGTCCCGGGAACCCCGAACCCCGCTCGCCTAAAGATTTTCCGGGCCATCAAATACGACCTAAGGAACCATAGTAACCACCCCGCCATGATCGTTCCTCATGTTTTTGCATTTTTCGGCCAAACAACTAGAATTTTGCGCGATTCCCATATTTTTGTGTGTTATAGCCCACGCCTTACGAGTGGTCCCGGGACCTCCTGACCCCTATGGCCTAAAATTTTTCCGGGCTATCAAATACGACCTAAGGAACCATAGTATCCGCCCCGCCATGATCGTTCCTCATATTTTGTGTTTTTCGGCCAAACAACTAGAATTCCGCGCGATTCCCATATTTTCGTGTCTTATAGCCCAGGCCTTCGAAGTGGTCCCGGGACCTCCGGACCCCTATCGCCTAAAATTTGTTCGGACAATAAAATACGACCTAAGGAACCATAGTCACCGCCCAGCCATGATCTTTCCTCATTTGTTGCATTTTTCGGCCAAAAAACTAGAATTCCGCCCGATTACAATATTTTTGTGTGCTATTGCCCACCCTTCCAAGTGGTTCCGGGACCCCCGGACCCCGATCGCCTAAAACTTTTTCGGGCCGTCAAATACGACCTAAGGAACCATAGTAACCGCCCTGCCATCACCGTTTCTCATTTTTTGCATTTTCGGCCAAAAAACTAGAATTACGCCCAATTCCCATATTTTCGTGTGCTATACCCACGCCTTCCAAGTGGTTCGGGGAGCCGCGGACCCCTATCGCCTAAAATTTTTCCGGACTATCAAATACGACCTAAGGTATAATAGTCACCGCCCCACCATGATCGTTCCAAATGCTTTGCATTTTTCGGCCAAAAAACTAGAACTCCGCGCGATTTGCATATTTTAGGGTGCTATAGCCTACGCCTTCCGAGTGGTCCCGGGAGCCGTGGACCCCGATAGCCTAAAGTTTTTCGGGCTATAAAATACGACCTAAGGAACCATAGTCACCGCCCAGCCACGATCCTTCCTCATTTATTGCGTTTTTCGGCCAAAAAACTAGAATTCCGCTCGATTACCAAATTTTTGTGTGCTATTGTCCACGCCTTCCGAGTGGGCCGGGCCGCCGGACTCGGATCGCCTAAAAAGTTTTCGGGCCATCAATTAGGACCTAAGGAACCATAGTCACCGTCTCGCCATGATCGTTCCTTATTGTTTGAGGATTTTTTGGCCAAAAAACTAGAATTCCGCCCGATTCCCATATTTTTGTGTGCTATCGCCCACGCCTTCCGAGTGGGTCGGGCCCCCCGGAGCCGGATCGCCTAAAAATTTTACGGACTATCAAATACGACCTAAGGAACCATAGTCACCACCCCACCATGAGCGTTCCTAGTCTTTTGCGTTTTTCAGTTAAAACACTAGAATTCCGCGCGATTTCCATATTTTCATGTGCTTTAGCCCACGCCTTCCAAGGGGTCCCGGGAACCCCGAACCCCGATCGCCTAAAAATATACCGGGCCATCAAATACGACCTAAGGAACCATAGTAACCACCCCGCCATGATCGTTCCTCAGTTTTTGCGTTTTTCGGCCAAACAGCTAGAATTCCGCGCGATTCCCATATTTTTGTGTGTTATAGCCCACACCTTCCGAGTGGTCCCGGGACCTCCGGACCCCTATTGCCTAAAAATTTTCCGATATATCAAATACGACCTAAGGAACCATAGTATCCGCCCCGCCATGATCGTTCCTCATTTTTTGCGTTTTTCGGCCAAACAACTAGAATTCCGCGAGATTCCCATATTTTTGTGTGTTATAGCCCACGCCTTCCGAGTGGTCGCGGGACCTCCGGACCCCTATCGCCTAATATTTTTCCGGACTATCAAATAAGACCAAAGGAACCATAGTCACCGCCCTGCCAAGATCTTTCCACATTTTTTGCAAGTTACTGAAAAAGACTTCCGCGCGATTCCCATATTTTTGTGTGTTATAGCCCACACCTTCCGAGTGGTCCCGGGACCTCTGGACCCCTATTGCCTAAAAATTTTCCGCACTATCAAATACGACCTAAGGAACCATAGTATCCGCCCCGCCATGATCGTTCCTCATTTTTTGCATTTTTTGGCCAAACAACTAGAATTCCGCGCGATCCCATATTTTTGTGTGTTATAGCCCACTCCTTCCGAGTGGTCCCGGGACCTCCAGACCCCAATGCCTAATATTTTTCCGGACTATCAAATACGACCTAAGGAACCATAGTCACCTCCCTGCCAAGATCTTTCCACATTTTTTGCAAGTTACTGAAAAAGACTTCCGCGCGATTCCCATATTTTTGTGTGTTATAGCCCACGCCTTCCTAGTGGTCCCGGGACCTCCGGGACCTCCGGACCCCTATCGCCTAATATTTTTTCGGACTATCAAATAAGGCCAAAGGAACCATAGTCACCGCCCAGCCATGATCATTCCTCATTTGTTGCATTTTTCGGCCAAAAAACTAGAATTCCGCCCGATTACAATATTTTTGTGTGCTATTGCCCACCCTTCCAAGTGGTTCCGGGACCCCCGTACCCCGATCGCCTAAAACCTTTTCGGGCCGTCAAATACGACCTAAGGAACCATAGTAACCGCCCTGCCATCACCGTTTCTCATTTTTTGCATTTTCGGCCAAAAAATTAGAATTACGCCCTATTCCCATATTTTCGTGTGCTATACCCACGCCTTCCAAGTGGTCCGGGGAGCCGCGGACCCCGATCGCCTAAAATTTTTCCGGACTATCAAATACGACCTAAGGTACAATAGTCATCGCCCCACCATGATCGTTCCAAATGCTTTGCATTTTTCGGCCAAAAAACTAGAACTCCGCGCGATTTGCATATTTTAGTGTGCTATAGCTTACGCCTTCCGAGTGGTCCCAGGAGCCGTGGACCCCGATAGCCTAAAATTTTCCGGGCCATCAAATACGACCTAAGGAACCATAGTCACCGCCCAGCCATGATCGTTCCTCATTTATTGCGTTTTTCGGCCAAAAAACTAGAATTCCGCTCGATTACCATATTTTTGTGTGCTATGGTCCACGCCTTCCGAGTGGGCCGGGCCGCCGGACTCGGATCGCCTAAAAAGTTTTCGGGCCATCAATTAGGACCTAAGGAACCATAGTCACCGTCTCGCCATGATCGTTCCTTATTTTTTGCATTTTTTTGCCAAAAAACTAGAATTACGCCTGATTCCCATATTTTTGTGTGCTATCGCCCACGCCTTCCGAGTGGGTCCGGACCCCCGGAGCCGGATCACCTAAAAATTTTCCGGACTATCAAATACGACCTAAGGAACCATAGTCACCACCTCGCCATGATCGTTCCTAGTCGTTTGCGTTTTTCAGCCAAAAAACTAGAATTCCGCTCGATTTCTATATTTTCGTGTGCTTTAGCCCACGCTTTCCGAGTGGTCCCGGGAACCCCGAACCTCGATCGCCTTAAAATTTACCGGGCCATCAAATACGACCTAAGGAACCATAGTAACCACCCCGCCATGATCGTTCCTCATTTTTTGCATTTTTCGGCCAAAAAACTAGAATTCCGCGCGATTCCCATATTTTCGTGTCTTATAGCCCACGCCTTCGAAGTGAACCCGGGAACTCCGGACCCCTATCGCCTAAAATTGTTCCGGACAATCAAATACGACCTAAGGAACTATAGTCACAGCCCAGCCATGATCATTCCTCATTTGTTGCGTTTTTCGGCCAAAAAACTAGAATTCCGAACGATTACAATATTTTTGTGTGCTATTGCCCACCCTTCCAAGTGGTTCCCGGACCCCGATCGCCTAAAACTTTTTCGAGCCGTCAAATAAGACCTAAGGAACCATAGTAACCGCCCCGCCATCACCGTTTCTCTTTTTTTGCATTTTCGGCCAAAAAACTAGAATTACGCCCGATTCCCATATTTTCGTGTGCTATACCCACGCCTTCCAAGTGGTCCGGGGAGCCGCGGACCCCGATCGCCTAAAAGTTTTCCGGACTATCAAATACGACCTAAGGTACAATAGTCACCGCCCCACCATGATCGTTCCAAATGCTTTGCATTTTTCGGAAAAAAAACTAGAACTCCGCGCGATTTGCATATTTTAGTGTGCTATAGCTTACGCCTTTCGAGTGGTCCCGGGAGCCGTGGACCCCGATCGCCTAAAATTTTCCGGGACATCAAATACGATCTAAGGAACCATAGTCACCGCCCAGCCACGATCGTTGCTCATTTATTGCGTTTTTCGGCCAAAAAACTAGAATTCCGCTCGATTACCATATTTTTGTGTGCTATTGTCCACGCCTTCCAAGGGGTCCCGGGAACCCCGAACCCCGATCGCCTAAAAAATTTCCGGGCCATAAAATACGACCTAAGGAACCATAGTAACCACCCCGCCATGATCGTTCCTCATTTTTTGCGTTTTTCAGCCAAACAACTAGAATTCCGCCCGATTCCCATATTTTTGTGTGTTATAGCCCACGCCTTCCGAGTGGTCCCGAGACCTCGTGACCCCTATCGCCTAAAATTTTTCCGGACTATCAAATATGACCTAAGGAACCATAGTATCTGCCCCGCAATGATCGTTCCTCATTTTTTTCGTTTTTCGGCCAAACAACTAGAATTCCGCGCGATTCCCATATTTTTGTGTGTTATAGCCCACGCCTTCCGAGTGGTCCCGGGACCTCCGAACCCCTATCGCCTAATATTTTTCCGGACTATCAAATAAGACCAATGGAACCGTAGTCACCGCCCTGCCAAGATCTTTCCACATTTTTTGCATGTTACTGAAAAAGACCTAGAATTTCGCCTGATTCCCATATTTTTGTGTGTTATAGCCCACACCTTCCGAGTGGTCCCGGGACCTCCGGACCCCTATCGCCTAAACTTTTTCCGGACTATCAAATACGACCTAAGGAACCATAGTATCCGCCCCTCCATGATCGTTCCTTATTTTTTGTGTTTTTCGGCCAAACAACTAGATTTCCGCGCGATTCCCATATTTTTGTGTGTTATAGCCCACGCCTTCCGAGTGGTCACGGGACCTCCGGACCCCTATAGCCTAATATTTTTCCGGACTATCAAATAAGACCAAAGGAACCATAGTCACCGCCCTGCCAAGATGTTTCCACATTTTTTGCATGTTACTGAAAAAGACCTAGAATTTCGCCCGATTCCCATATTTTCGTGTTCTATACCCACGCATTCCGAGTGGTCCCAAGAGCCGCGGACCCCGATTGCCTAAAATTTTTCCGGGCAATCAAATACGACCTAAGGAACCATAGTATCTTCCCCGGCATGATTGTTCCTTATGTTTTGCATTTTTCGGCCAAACAACTAGAATTACGCGCGATTCCCATATTTTTGTGTGTTATAGCCCACACCTTCGAAGTGAACCCGGGAACTCCGGACCCCTATCGCCTAAAATTTTTTCGGACTATCAAATACGACCTAAGGAACCATAGTCACCGCCCAGCCATGATCATTCCTCATTTGTTGCATTTTTCGGCCAAAAAACTAGAATTCCGCGCGATTACAATATTTTTGTGTACTATTGCCCACCCTTCCAAGTGGTTCCGGGACCCCCGGACCCCGATCGCCTAAAATTTTTCCGGGCCGTCAAAAACGAACTAAGGAACCATAGTAACCACCCCGCCATCACCGCTTCTCATTTTTTGCATTTTTCGGCCAAAAAAATAGTATTACGCCCGATTCCCATATTTTCGTGTGCTATACCCACGCCTTCCAAGTGGTCCGGGGAGCCGTGGACCCCGATCGCCTAAAATTTTCCGGGCCATCAAATACGACCTAAGGAACCATAGTCCCCGCCCAGCCACGATCGTTCCTCATTTATTGTGTTTTTCGGCCAAAAAACTTGAATTCCGCTCGATTACCATATTTTTGTGTGCTATTGTCCACGCCTTCCGAGTGGGCCGGGCCGCCGGACTCGGATCGCCTAAAAAAATTTCGGGTCATCAATTAGGACCTAAGGAACCATAGTCACCGTCTCGCCATGATCGTTCCTTATTTTTTGCATTTTTTGGCCAAAAAACTAGAATTCCGCCCGATTCCCATATTTTCGTGTGCTTTAGCCCACGCCTTCCAAGGTGTCCCGGGAACCCCGAACCCCGAGTGCCTAAAAATTTTTCGGGCCATCAAATACGACCTAAGGAACTATAGTAACCACCCCGCCATGATCGTTCCTCATTTTTTGCATTTTTCAGCCAAACAACTAGAATTCCGTGCGATTCCCATATTTTTGTGTGTTATAGCCCACGCCTTCCGAGTGGTCCCGGGACCTCCTGACCCTTATCGCCAAAAATTTTTTCGGACTATCAAATACGACCTAAGGAACCATAGTATCCGCCCCGCCATGATCGTTCCTCATTTTTGGCATTTTTCGGCCAAACAACTAGAATTCCGCGCGATTCCCATATTTTTGTGTGTTATAGCCCACGCCTTCCGAGTGGTCCCGGGACCTCCGAACCCCTATCGCCTAATATTTTTCCGGACTATCAAATAAGTCCAATGGAACCGTAGTCACCGCCCTGCCAAGATCTTTCCACATTTTTTGCATGTTACTGAAAAAGACCTAGAATTTCTCCTGATTCCCATATTTTTGTGTGTTATAGCCCACACCTTCCGAGTGGTCCCGGGACCTCCGGACCCCTATCGCCTAAAATTTTTCCGGACTATCAAATACGACCTAAGGAACCATAGTATCCGCCCTGCCATGATCGTTCCTTATTTTTTGTGTTTTTTGGCCAAACAACTAGAATTCCGCGCGATTCCCATATTTTTATGTGTTATAGCCCACGCCTTCCGAGTGGTCACGGGACCTCCGGACCCCTATAGCCTAATATTTTTCCGGACTATCAAATAAGACCAAAGGAACCATAGTCACCGCCCTGCCAAGATGTTTCCACATTTTTTGCATTTTACTGAAAAAGACCTAGAATTTCGCCCGATTCCCATATTTTCGTGTTCTATACCCACGCATTCCGAGTGGTCCCAAGAGCCGCGGACCCCGATCGCCTAAAATTTTTTCGGGCAATCAAATACGACCTAAGGAACCATAGTATCTTCCCCGGCATGATTGTTCCTTATGTTTTGCATTTTTCGGCCAAACAACTAGAATTACGCGCGATTCCCATATTTTTGTGTGTTATAGCCCACACCTTCGAAGTGAACCCGGGAACTCCGGACCCCTATCGCCTAAAATTTTTCCGGACTATCAAATACGACCTAAGGAACCATAGTTACCGCCCAGCCATGATCATTCCTCATTTGTTGCATTTTTCGGCCAAAAAACTAGAATTCCGCGCGATTACAATATTTTTGTGTTCTATTGCCCACCCTTCCAAGTGGTTCCGGGACCCCCGGACCCCGATCGCCTAAAATTTTTCCGGGCCATCAAAAACGAACTAAGGAACCATAGTAACCACCCCGCCATCACCGCTTCTCATTTTTTGCATTTTTCGGCCAAAAAAATAGTATTACGCCCGATTCCCATATTTTCGTGTGCTATACCCACACCTTCCAAGTGGTCCGGGGAGCCGTGGACCCCGATCGCCTAAAATTTTTCGGGCCATCAAATACGACCTAAGGAACCATAGTCCCCGCCCAGCCACGATCGTTCCTCATTTATTGTGTTTTTCGGCCAAAAAACTTGAATTCCGCTCGATTACCATATTTTTGTGTGCTATTGTCCACGCCTTCCGAGTGGGCCGGGCCGCCGGACTCGGATCGCCTAAAAAAATTTCGGGTCATCAATTAGGACCTAAGGAACCATAGTCACCGTCTCGCCATGATCGTTCCTTATTTTTTGCATTTTTTTGCAAAAAAACTAGAATTCCGCCCGATTCCCATATTTTCGTGTGCTTTAGCCCACGCCTTCCAAGGTGTCCCGGGAACCCCGAACCCCGAGTGCCTAAAAATTTTTCGGGCCATCAAATACGACCTAAGGAACCATAGTAACCACCCCGCCATGATCGTTCCTCACTTTTTGCGTTTTTCAGCCAAACAACTAGAATTCCGTGCGTTTCCCATATTTTTGTGTGTTATAGCCCACGCCTTCCGAGTGGTCCCGGGACCTCCTGACCCTTATCGCCAAAAATTTTTCCGGACTATCAAATACGACCTAAGGAACCGTAGTATCCGCCCCGCCATGATCGTTCCTCATTTTTGGCATTTTTCGGCCAAACAACTAGAATTCCGCGCGATTCCCATACTTTTGTGTGTTATAGCCCACGCCTTCCGAGTGGTCCCGGGACCTCCGGACCCCTATCGCCTAATATTTTTCTGGACTATCAAATAAGACCAAAGGAACCATAGTCACCGCCCTGCCAAGATCTTTCCAGATTTTTTGCATGTTACTGAAAATGACCTAGAATTTCGTCCAATTCCCATATTTTCATGTGCTATACCCACGCATTCCGAGTGGTCCCAAGAGCCGCGGACCCCGATCGCCTAAAATTTTTCTGGGCAATCAAATACGACCTAAGGAACCATAGTATCCGCCCCGCCTTGATCGTTCCTTATTTTTTGCGTTTTTCGGCCAAACAACTAGAATTCCGCGCGATTCCCATATTTTTGTGTGTTATAGCCCACGCCTTCCGAGTGGTCCCGGGACCTCCGGACCCCTATCGCCTAAAATTTTTCCGGACTATCAAATACGACCTAATGAACCATAGTATCCGCCCCGCAATGATCGTTCCTCATTTTTTGCGTTTTTCGGCCAAACAACTAGAATTCCGCGCGATTCCCATATTTTTGTGTATTATAGCCCATACCTTCCGAGTGGTCCCGGGACCTCTGGACCCCGATCGCCTAATATTTTTCCGGACTATCAAATAAGACCAAAGGAACCATAGTCACCGCCCTGCCAAGATGTTTCCACATTTTTTGCATGTTACTGAAAAAGACCTAGAATTTCGCCCGATTCCCATATTTTCGTGTTCTATACCCACGCATTCCGAGTGGTCCCAAGAGCCGCCGACCCCGATCGCCTAAAATTTTTCCGGGCAATCAAATACGACCTAAGGAACCATAGTATCCTCCCCGTCATGATCGTTCGTTATTTTTTGCATTTTTCGGCCAAACAACTAGAATTCCGCCCGATTACAATATTTTTGTGTACTATTGCCCACCCTTCCAAGTGGTTCCGGGACCCCCAGACACCGATCGCCTAAAATTTTTCTGGGCCGTCAAAAATGAACTAAGGAACCATAGTAACCACCTCGCCATCACCGCTTCTCATTTTTTGCATTTTTCGGCCAAAAAAATAGAATTACGCCCGATTCCCATATTTTTGTGTGCTATACCCACGCTTTCCAAGTGGTCCGGGGAGCCGGGGACCCCGATCGCCTAAAATTTTTCGGGCCATCAAATACGACCTAAGGAACCATAGTCTCCGCCCAGCCACGATCGTTCCTCATTTATTGCGTTTTTCGGCCAAAAAACTAGAATTCCACTCGATTACCATATTTTTGTGTGCTATTGTCCACGCCTTCCGAGTGGGCCGGGCCGCCGGACTCGGATCGCCTAAAAAATTTTCGGGTTATCAATTAGGACCTAAGGAACCATAGTCACCGTGTCGCCATGATCGTTCCTTATTTTTTGCATTTTTTGGCCAAAAAACTAGAATTCCGCCCGATTCCCATATTTTCGTGTGCTTTAGCCCACGCCTTCCAAGGGGTCCCGGGAACCCCGAACCCCGAGCGCCTAAAAATTTTCCGGGCCATCAAATATGACCTAAGGAACCATAGTAACCACCCCGCCATGATCGTTCCTCATTTTTTGCGTTTTTCGGCCAAACAACTAGAATTCCGTGCGATTCCCATATTTTTGTGTGTTATAGCCCACGCCTTCCGAGTGGTCCCCGGACCTCCTGACCCTTATCGCCTAAAATTTTTCCGGACTATCAAATACGACCTAAGGAACCATAGTATCCGCCCCGCCATGATCGTTCCTCATTTTTTGCGTTTTTCGACCAAACAACTAGAATTCCGCGCGATTCCCATATTTTTGTGTGTTATAGCCCACGCCTTCCGAGTGGTCCCGGGACCTCTGGACCCCTATCGCCTAATATTTTTCTGGACTATCAAATAAGACCAAAGGAACCATAGTCACCGCCCTGCCAAGATCTTTTCACATTTTTTGCATGTTACTGAAAAGACCTAGAATTTCGCCCAATTCCCATATTTTCGTGTGCTATACCCACGCATTCCGAGTGGTCCCAAGAGCCGCGGACCCCGGTCGCCTAAAATTTTTCTGGGCAATCAAATACGACCTTAGGAACCATAATATCCGCCCCGCCATGATCGTTCCTTATTTTTTGCATTTTTCGGCCAAACAACTAGAATTCCGCGCGATTCCCATATTTTTGTGTGTTATAGCCCACGCCTTCCGAGTGGTCCCGGGACCTCCGGACCCCTATCGCCTAAAATTTTTCCGGACTATCAAATACGACCTAAGGAACCATAGTATCCGCCCCGCCATGATCGTTCCTCATTTTTTGCGTTTTTCGGCCAAACAACTAGAATTCCGCGCGATTCGCATATTTTTGTGTATTATAGCCCACACCTTCCGAGTGGTCCCGGGACCTCCGGACCCCTATCGCCTAAAATTTTTCCGGACTATCAAATACGACCTAAGGAACCATAGTATCCGCCCCGCCATGATCGTTCCTCATTTTTTGCGTTTTTTCGCCAAACACCTAGAATTCCGCGCTATCCCATATTTTTGTGTGTTATAGCCCACGCCTTCCGAGTGGTCCCGGGACCTCCGTAACACTATCGCCTAATATTTTTCCGGACTATCAAATAAGACCAAAGGAACCATAGTCACCGCCCTGCCAAGATCTTTCCACATTTTTTGCATGTTACAGAAAAAGACCTAGAATTTTGCCCGATTCCCATATTTTTGTGTGTTATAGCCCACACCTTCCGAGTAGTCCCGGGACCTCCGGACCCCTATCACCTAAAATTTTTCCGGACTATCAAATACGACCTAAGGAACGATAGTATCCGCCCCGCCATGATCGTTCCTTATTTTTTGCATTTTTCGGCCAAACAACTAGAATTCCGCGCGATTCCCATATTTTTGTGTGTTATAGCCCACGCCTTCCGAGTGGTCACGAGACCTCTGGACCCCTATCGCCTAATATTTTTCCGGACTATCCAATAAGACCAAAGGAACCATAGTCACCGCCCTGCCAAGATGTTTCCACATTTTTTGCATGTTACTGAAAAAGACCTAGAATTTCGCCCGATTCCCATATTTTCGTGTTCTATACCCACGCATTCCGAGTGGTCCCAAGAGCCGCCGACCCCGATCGCCTAAAATTTTTCCGGGCAATCAAATATGACCTAAGGAACCATAGTATCCGCCCCACCATGATCGTTCCTTATGTTTTGCATTTTTCGGCCAAACAACTAGAATTCCGCGCGATTCCCATATTTTTGTGTGTTATAGCCCACACCTTCGAAGTGAACCGGGGAACTCCGGACCCCTATCGCCTAAAATTTTTCCGGACTATCAAATACGACCTAAGGAACCATAGTATCCGCCCATCCATGATCGTTCCTAGTTTTTTCCGTTTTTCGGCCAAAAAACTAGAATTCCGCGCGATTCCCATATTTTCGTGTCCTATAGCCCACGCCTTCCAAGTGAACCCGGGAACTCCGGACCCCTATCGCCTAAAATTTTTCCGGACTATCAAATACGACCTAAGGAACCATAGTCACCGCCCAGCCATGATCATTCCTCATTTGTTGTATTTTTCGGCCAGAAAACTAGAATTTCGCCCGATTCCCATATTTTTGTTTGCTATACCCACGCCTTCCAAGTGGTCCGGGGAGACGCGGACCCCGATCGCCTAAAATTTTTCCGGACTATCAAATACGACCTAAGATACCATAGTCACCGCCCCACCATGATCGTTCCAAATGCTTTGCACTTTTCGGCCAAAAAACTAGAACTCCGCGCGATTTGCATATTTTAGTGTGCTATAGCTTACGCCTTCCGAGTGGTCCCGGGAGCCGTGGACCCCGATCGCCTAAAATTTTTCGGTCCATCAAATACGACCTAAGGAACCATAGTCACCGCCCTGCCATGATCGTTCCTCATTTATTGCGTTTTTCGGCGAATAAACTAGAATTCCGCTCGATTACCATATTTTTTTGTGCTATTGCCCACGCCTTCCGAGTGGGCCGGGCCGCCGGACTCGGATCGCCTAAAAAATTTTCGGGCCATCAATTAGGACCTAAGGAACCATAGTCACCGCCTCGCCATGATCGTTCCTCATTTTTTGCATTTTTTGGCCAAAAAACTAGAATTCCGCCCGATTCCCATATTTTTGTGTGCTATTGCCCACGCCCTCCGAGTGGGCCGGGCCGCCGGACTCGGATCGCCTAAAAATTTTTCGGGCCATCAATTAGGACCTAAGGAACCATAGTCACTGCCTCGCCATGATCGTTCCTCATTTATTGCATTTTTCGGCCAAAAAACTAGAATTCCGCTCGATTACCATATTGTTTTGTGCTATTGCCCACGCCTTCCGAGTGGGCCGGGCCGCCGGACTCGGATCGCCTAAAATTTTTTCGGGCCATCAATTAGGACCTAAGGAACCATAGTCACTGCCTCGCCATGATCGTTCCTCATTTTTTGGCAAAAAAACTAGAATTCCGCCCGATTCCCATATTTTTGTGTGCTATCGCCCACGCCTTCCGAGTGGGTCGGGCCCCCCGGAGCCGGATCGCCTAACAATTTTCCGGACTATCAAATACGACCTAAGGAACCATAGTCACCGCCACGCCATGATCGTTCCTAGTCTTTTGCGTTTTTCAGCAAAAAAACTAGAATTCCGCGCGATTTCCATATTTTCGTGTGCATTAGCCCGCGCCTTCCAAGGGGTCCCGGGAACCCCGAACCCCGATCGCCTAAAACTTTTCCGGGCCATTAAATACGACCTAAGGAACCATAGTAAAAACCCCGCCAAGATCGTTCCTCATTTTTTGCATTTTTCGGCCAAACAACTAGAATTCTGCGCGATTCCCATATTTTTGTGTGTTATAGCCCACGCCTTCTGAGTGGTCCCGGGACCTCCTGACCCCTATTGCCTAAAATTTTTCCGGACTATCAAATACGACCTAAGGAACCATAGTATCCGCCCCGCAATGATCGTTCCTCAGTTTTTGCGTTTTTCGGCCAAACAACTAGAATTTCGCGCGATTCCCATATTTTTGTGTGTAATAGCCCACGCCTTCCGAGTGGTCCCGGGACCTCCGGACCCCTATCGCCTAAAATTTTTCCGGACTATCAAATACGACCTAAGGAAACATAGTATCCGCCCCGCCATGATCGTTCCTCATTTTTTGCATTTTTCGGCCAAACAACTAGAATTCCGCCCGATTCCCATATTTTCGTTTGCTTTAGCCCACGCCTTCCAAGGGGTCCCGGGAACCCCGAACCCCGAGCGCCTAAAAATTTTCCGGGCCATCAAATATGACCTAAGGAACCATAGTAACCACCCCGCCATGATCGTTCCTCATTTTTTGCGTTTTTCGACCAAACAACTAGAATTCCGCGCGATTCCCATATTTTTGTGTGTAATAGCCCACGCCTTCCGAGTGGTCCCGGGACCTCCGGACCCCTATCGCCTAAAATTTTTCCGGACTATCAAATACGACCTAAGGAAACATAGTATCCGCCCCGCCATGATCGTTCCTCATTTTTTGCATTTTTCGGCCAAACAACTAGAATTCCGCCCGATTCCCATATTTTCGTGTGCTTTAGCCCACGCCTTCCAAGGGGTCCTGGGAACCCCGAACCCTGAGCGCCTAAAAATTTTCCGGGCCATCAAATATGACCTAAGGAACCATAGTAACCACCCCGCCATGATCGTTCCTCATTTTTTTCGTTTTTCAGCCAAACAACTAGAATTCCGTGCGATTCCCATATTTTTGTGTGTTATAGCCCACGCCTTCCGAGTGGTCCTGGGACCTCCGGACCCCTATCGCCTAAAATTTTTCCGGACTATCAAATACGACCTAAGGAAACATAGTATCCGCCCCGCCATGATCGTTCCTAGTCTTTTGCGTTTTTCTGCAAAAAAACTAGAATTCCGCGCGATTTCCATATTTTCGTGTGCATTAGCCCACGCCTTCCAAGGGGTCCCGGGAACCCCGAACCCCGATCGCCTAAAAATTTTCCGGGCCATTAAATACGACCTAAGGAACCATAGTAACAACCCCGCCAAGATCGTTCCTCATTTTTTGCATTTTTCGGCCAAACAACTAGAATTCTGCGCGATTCCCATATTTTTGTGTGTTATAGCCCACGCCTTCTGAGTGGTCCCGGGACCTCCTGACCCCTATTGCCTAAAATTTTTCCGGACTATCAAATACGACCTAAGGAACCATAGTATCCACCCCGCCATGATCGTTCCTCAGTTTTTGCGTTTTTCGGCCAAACTACTAGAATTCCGTGCGATTCCCATATTTTTGTGTGTAATAGCCCACGCCTTCCGAGAGGTCCCGGGACCTTCGGACCCCTATCGCCTAAAATTTTTCCGGACTATCAAATACGACCTAAGGAAACATAGTATCCGCCCCGCCATGATCGTTCCTCATTTTTTGCATTTTTCGGCCAAACAACTAGAATTCCGCACGATTCCCACATTTTCGTGTGCTTTAGCCCACGCCTTCCAAGGGGTCCCGGGAACCCCGAACCCCGAGCGCCTAAAAATTTTCCGGGCCATCAAATATGACCTAAGGAACCATAGTAACCACCCCGCCATGATCGTTCCTCATTTTTTGCGTTTTTCAGCCAAACAACTAGAATTCCGTGCGATTCACATATTTTTGTGTGTTATAGCCCACGCCTTCCGAGTGGTCCCGGGACCTCCTGACCCTTATCGCCTAAAATTTTTCCGGACTATCAAATACGACCTAAGGAACCATAGTATCCGCCCCGCCATGATCGTTCTTCATTTTTTGCGTTTTTCGACCAAACAACTAGAATTCCGCGCGATTCCCATATTTTTGTGTGTAATAGCCCACGCCTTCCGAGTGGTCCCGGGACCTCCGGACCCCTATCGCCTAAAATTTTTCCGGACTATCAAATACGACCTAAGGAAACATAGTATCCGCCCCGCCATGATCGTTCCTCATTTTTTGCATTTTTCGGCCAAACAACTAGAATTCCGCCCGATTCCCATATTTTCTTGTGCTTTAGCCCACGCCTTCCAAGGGGTCCTGGGAACCCCGAACCCCGAGCGCCTAAAAATTTTCCGGGCCATCAAATATGACCTAAGGAACCATAGTAACCACCCCGCCATGATCGTTCCTCATTTTTTGCGTTTTTCAGCCAAACAACTAGAATTCCGTGCGATTCCCATATTTTTGTGTGTTATAGCCCACGCCTTCCGAGTGGTCACGGGACCTCTGGACCCCTATCGCCTAATATTTTTCCGGACTATCAAATAAGACCAAAGGAACCATAGTCACCGCCCTGCCAAGATGTTTCCACATTTTTTGCATGTTACTGAAAAAGACCTAGAATTTCGCCCGATTCCCATATTTTCGTGTTCTATACCCACGCATTCCGAGTGGTCCCAAGAGCCGCCAACCCCGATCGCCTAAAATTTTTCCGGGCAATCAAATACGACCTAAGGAACCATAGTATCCACCCCGCCATGATCGTTCCTTATGTTTTGCATTTTTCGGCCAAACAACTAGAATTCCGCGCGATTCCCATATTTTTGTGTGTTATAGCCCACACCTTCGAAGTGAACCCGGGAGCTCCGGACCCCTATCGCCTAAAATTTTTCCGGACTATCAAATACGACCTAAGGAACCATAGTATCCGCCCATCCATGATCGTTCCTAGTTTTTTCCGTTTTTCGGCCAAAAAACTAGAATTCCGCACGGTTCCCATATTTTCGTGTCCTATAGCCCACGCCTTCCAAGTGAACCCGGGAACTCCGGACCCCTATCGCCTAAAATTTTTCTGGACTATCAAATACGACCTAAGGAACCATAGTCACCGCCCAGCCATGATCATTCCTCATTTGTTGCATTTTTCGGCCAAAAAACTAGAATTTCGCCCGATTCCCATATTTTTGTTTGATATACCCACGCCTTCCAAGTGGTCCGGGGAGACGCGGACCCCGATCGCCTAAAAATTTTCCGGACTATCAAATACGACCTAAGGTAACATAGTCACCGCCCCACCATGATCGTTCCAAATGCTTTGCACTTTTCGGCCAAAAAACTAGAACTCCGCGCGATTTGCATATTTTAGTGTGCTATAGCTTACGCCTTCCGAGTGGTCCCGGGAGCCGTGGACCCCGATCGCCTAAAATTTTCCGGTCCATCAAATACGACCTAAGGAACCATAGTCACCGCCCTGCCATGATCGTTCCTCATTTATTGCGTTTTTCGGCCAATAAACTAGAATTCCGCTCGATTACCATATTTTTTTGTGCTATTGCCCACGCCTTCCGAGTGGGCCGGGCCGCCGGACTCGGATCGCCTAAAAAATTTTCGGGCCATCAATTAGGACCTAAGGAACCATAGTCACCGCCTCGCCATGATCGTTCCTCATTTTTTGCATTTTTTGGCCAAAAAACTAGAATTTCGCCCGATTCCCATATTTTTGTGTGCTATTGCCCACGCCCTCCGAGTGGGCCGGGCCGCCGGACTCGGATCGCCTAAAATTTTTTCGGGCCATCAATTAGGACCTAAGGAACCATAGTCACCGCCTCGCCATGATTGTTCCTCATTTATTGCATTTTTCGGCCAAAAAACTAGAATTCCGCTCGATTACCATATTGTTTTGTGCTATTGCCCACGCCTTCCGAGTGGGCCGGGCCGCCGGACTCGGATCGCCTAAAATTTTTTCGGGCCATCAATTAGGACCTAAGGAACCATAGTCACTGCCTCGCCATGATCGTTCCTCATTTTTTGGCCAAAAAACTAGAATTCCGCCCGATTCCCATATTTTTGTGTGCTATCGCCCACGCCTTCCGAGTGGGTCGGGCCCCCCGGAGCCGGATCGCCTAACAATTTTCCGGACTATCAAATACGACCTAAGGAACCATAGTCACCGCCACGCCATGATCGTTCCTAGTCTTTTGCGTTTTTCAGCAAAAAAACTAGAATTCCGCGCGATTTCCATATTTTCGTGTGCATTAGCCCACGCCTTCCAAGGGGTCCCGGGAACCCCGAACCCCGATCGCCTAAAAATTTTCCGGGCCATTAAATACGACCTAAGGAACCATAGTAACAACCCCGCCAAGATCGTTCCTCATTTTTTGCATTTTTCGGCCAAACAACTAGAATTCTGCGCGATTCCCATATTTTTGTGTGTTATAGCCCACGCCTTCCGAGTGGTCCCAGGACCTCCTGACCCCTATTGCCTAAAATTTTTTCGGACTATCAAATACGACCTAAGGAACCATAGTATCCGCCCCGCCATGATCGTTCCTCAGTTTTTGCGTTCTTCGGCCAAACAACTAGAATTCCGCGCGATTCCCATATTTTTGTGTGTAATAGCCCACGCCTTCCGAGTGGTCCCGGGACCTCCGGACCTCTATCGCCTAAAATTTTTCCGCACTATCAAATACGACCTAAGGAAACATAGTATCCGCCCCGCCATGATCGTTCCTCATTTTTTGCATTTTTCGGCCAAACAACTAGAATTCCGCGCTATCCCATATTTTTTTGTGTTATAGCCCACGCCTTCCGAGTGGTCCCGGGTCTCCGGACCCCTATCGCCTAAAATTTTTCCGGACTATCAAATAAGACCTAAGGATCCATAGTCACCGCCCAGCCATGATCGTTCCTAGTTTTTTCTGTTTTTCGGCGAAAAAACTAGAATTCCGCGCGATTCCCCTATTTTCGTGTCCTATAGCCCACATCTTCCAAGTGAACCCGGGAACTCTGGACCCCTATCGCCTAAAATTTATCCCGACTATCAAATATGACCTAAGGAACCATAGTCACCGCCCAGCCATGATCATTCCTCATTTGTTGCATTTTTCGGCCAAAAAACTAGAATTCCGCCCGATTATAATATTTTTGTATACTATTGCCCACCCTTCCATGTGGTTCCGGGACCCCCGGACCCCGATCGCCTAAAATTTTTCCAGGCCGTCAAAAACAAACTAAGGAACCATAGTAACCACCCCGCCATCACCGCTTCTCATTTTTTGCATTTTTCGGCCAAAAAAATAGAATTACGCCCGATTCCCATATTTTCGTGTGCTACCCACGCCTTCCAAGTGGTCCGGGGAGCTGTGGACCCCGATCGCCTAAAATTTTCCGGGCAATCAAATACGACCTAAGGAACCATAGTCCCCGCCCAGCCATGATCGTTCCTCATTTATTGCGCTTTTCGGCCAAAAAACTAGAATTCCGCTCGATTACCAGATTTTTGTGTGCTATTGTCCACGCCTTCCGAGTGGGCCGGGCCGCCGGACTCGGATCGCCTAAAAAATTTTCGGGTCATCAATTAGGACCTAAGGAACCATAGTCACCGTCTCACCATGATCGTTCCTTATTTTTTGCATTTTTTGGCCAAAAAACTAGAATTCCGCCCGATTCCCATATTTTCGTGTGCTTTAACCCACGCCTTCCAAGGGGTCCCGGGAACCCCGAACCCCGAGCGCCTAAAAATTTTTCGGGCCATCAAATACGGCCTAAGGAACCATAGTAACCACCCCGCCATGATCGTTCCTCATTTTTTGCATTTTTCAGCCAAACAACTAGAATTCCGTGCAATTCCCATATTTTTGTGTGTTATAGCCCACGCCTTCCGAGTGGTCCCGGGACCTCCTGACCATTATCGCCTAAAATTTTTCCGGACTATCAAATACGACCTAAGGAACCATAGTATCCGCCCCGCCATGATCGTTCCTCATTTTTTGCGTTTTTCGGCCAAACAACTAGAATTCCGCGCGATTCCCATATTTTTGTGTGTTATAGCCCACGCCTTTCGAATGGTCCCGGGACCTCCAGACCCCTATCGCCTAAAATTTTTCTGGGCAATCAAATATGACCTAAGGAACCATTGTCACCGCCCTGCCAAGATCTTTCCACATTTTTTGCATGTTACTGAAAAAGACCTAGAATTTCGCCCAATTCCCATATTTTCGTGTGCTATACCCACGCATTCCGAGTGGTCCCAAGAGTCGCGGACCCCGATCGCCTAAAATTTTCCTGGGCAATCAAATACGACCTAAGGAACCATAGTATCCGCCCCGCCATGATCGTTCCTTATTTTTTGCATTTTCGGCCAAACAACTAGAATTCCGCGCGATTCCCATATTTTTGTGTGTTATAGCCCACGCCTTCCGAGTGGTCCCGGGACCTCCAGACCCCTATCGCCTAAAATTTTTCCGGACTATCAAATACAACCTAAGGAACCATAGTATCCGCCCCGCCATGATCGTTCCTCATTTTTTGTGTTTTTCGGCCAAACAACTAGAATTCCGCGCGATTCCCATATTTTTGTGTATTATAGCCCACACCTTCCGAGTGGTCCCGGGACCTCCGGACCCCTATCAACTAAAATTTTTTCGGACTATCAAATACGACCTAAGGAACCATAGTATCCGCCCCGCCATGATCGTTCCTCATTTTTTGCGTTTTTCGGCCAAACAACTAGAATTCCGCGCTATCCCATATTTTTGTGTGTTATAGCCCACGCCTTCCGAGTGGTCCCGGGACCTCCGAACCCCTATCGCCTAATATTTTTCCGGACTATCAAATAAGACCAAAGGAACCATAGTCACCGCCCTGCCAAGATCTTTCCACATTTTTTGCATGTTACTGAAAAAGACCTAGAATTTTGCCCGATTCCCATATTTTTGTGTGTTATAGCCCACACCTTCCGAGTGGTCCCGGGACCTCCGGACCCCTATCGCCTAAAATTTTTCCGGACTATCAAATACGACCTAAGGAACCATAGTCTCCGCCCCGCCATGATCGTTCCTTATTTTTTGCGTTTTTCGGCCAAACAACTAGAATTCCGCGCGATTCCCATATTTTTGTGTGTTATAGCCAACGCCTTCCGAGTGGTCACGGGACCTCCGGACCCCTATCGCCTAATATTTTTCCGGACTATCAAATAAGACCAAAGGAACCATAGTCACCGCCCTGCCATGATGTTTCCACATTTTTTGCATGTTACTGAAAAAGAACTAGAATTTCGCCCGATTCCCATATTTTCGTGTTCTATACCCACGCATTCCGAGTGGTCCCAAGACCCGCGGACCCCGATCGCCTAAAAATTTTCCGGGCAATCAAATACGACCTAAGGAACCATAGTATCCGCCCCGCCATGATCGTTCCTTTTGTTTTGCATTTTTCGGCCAAAGAACTAGAATTCCGCGCGATTCCCATATTTTTGTGTGTTATAGCCCACACCTTCGAAGTGAACCCGGGAACTCCGGACCCCTATCGCCTAAAATTTTTTTCGGACTATCAAATACGACCTAAGGAACCATAGTCACCGCCCAGCCATGATCGTTTCTCATTTTTTGCATTTTTCGGCCAAAAAACTAGAATTACGCCCGATTCCCATATTTTTGTGTGCTATACCCATGCCTTCCAAGTGGTCCCGGGAGCCGCGGACCCCGTTAGCCTAAAATTTTTCCGGACTATCAAATACGACCTAAGGTACCACAGTCACCGCCCCACCATAATCGTTCCAAATGCTTTGCATTTTTCGGCCAAAAAACTAGAACTCCGCGCGATTTGCATATTTTAGTGTGCTATAGCTTACGCCTTCCGAGTGGTCCCGGGAGCCGTCGACCCCGATCGCCTAAAATTTTCCGGTCCATCAAATACGACCTAAGGAACCATAGTCACCGCCCCGCCATGATCGTTCCTCATTTATTGCATTTTTCGGCCAAAAAACTAGAATTCTGCTCGATTACCATTTTTTTTTGCTATTGCCCACGCCTTCCGAGTGGGCCGGGCTGCCGGACTCGGATCGCCTAAAATTTTTTCGGGCCATCAATTAGGATCTAAGGGACCATAGTCACCGCCTCGCCATGATCGTTCCTCATTTTTTGCATTTTTGGCCAAAAAACTAGAATTCCGCCCGATTCCCATATTTTTGTGTGCTATCGCCCACGCCTTCCGAGTGGGTCGGGCCCCCGGAGCCGGATCGCCTAAAAATTTTCCGGACTATCAAATATGACCTAAGGAACCATAGTCACCGCCCCGCCATGATCGTTCCTCATTTATTGCATTTTTCGGCCAAAAAACTAGAATTTCGCTCGATTACCATATTTTTTTGTGCTATTGCCCACGCCTTCCGAGTGGGCCAGGCCGCCGGACTCGGATTGCCTAAAATTTTTTCGGGCCATCAATTAGGACCTAAGGAACCATAGTCACTACCTCGCCATGATCGTTCCTCATTTTTTGCATTGTTTGGCCAAAAAACTAGAATTCCGCCAGATTCCCATATTTTTGTGTGCTATCGCCCACGCCTTCCGAGTGGGTCGGGCCCCCCGGAGCCGGATCGCCTAAAAATTTTTCGGACTATCAAATACGACCTAAGGAACCATAGTCACCGCCCATCCATGATCGTTCCTAGTCTTTTGCGTTTTTCAGCCAAAAAACTAGAATTCCGCGCGATTTCCATATTTTCGTGTGCTTTAGCCCACGCCTTCCAAGGGGTCCCGGGAACCCCGAACCCCGATCGCCTAAAAATTTTCCGGGCCATTAAATACGACCTAAGGAACCATAGTAACCACCCCGCCAAGATCGTTCTTCATGTTTTGCGTTTTTCGGCCAAACAACTAGAATTCCGCGTGATTCCCATATTTTTGTGTGTTATAGCCCACGCCTTTTGAGTGGTCCCGGGACCTCCTGACCCCTATTGCCTAAAAATTTTTCGGACTATCAAATACGACCTAAGGAACCCTAGTATCCGCCCCGCCATGATCGTTCCTCAGTTTTTGCATTTTTCGGCCAAACAAATAGAATTCCGCGCGATTCCCATATTTTTGTGTGTTATAGCCCACGCCTTCCGAGTGGTCCCGGGACCTCCGAACCCCTATCGCCTAAAATTTTTCCGGACTATCAAATACGACCTAAGGAAACATAGTATCCGCCCCGCCATGATCGTTCCACATTTTTTGCGTTTTTCGGCCAAACAACTAGAATTCCGCGCTATCCCACATTTTTTTGTGTTATAGCCCATGCCTTCCGAGTGGTCCCGGGTCTCCGGACCCCTATCGCCTAAAATTTTTTCGGACTATCAAATAAGACCTAAGGAACTATAGTCACCGCCCAGCCATGATCGTTCCTAGTTTTTTTACATTTTTCGGCCAAAAAACTAGAATTCCGCGCGATTCCCATATTTTCGTGTCCTATAGCCCACGCCTTCGAAGTGAACCCGGGAACTCCGGACCCCTATCGCCTAAAATTTTCCCGACTATCAAATACGACCTAAGGAAACATAGTCACCACCCAGCCTTGATCATTCCTTATTTGTTGCGTTTTTCGGCCAAAAAACTAGAATTTCGCCCGATTATAATATTTTTGTGTGCTATTGCCCACCCTTCCAAGTGGTTCCGGGACCCCCGGACCCCGATCGCCTAAAATTTTTCAGGGCCGTAAAATACGACCTAAGGAACCATAGTAACCGCCCCGCCATCACCGTTTCTCATTTTTTGCATTTTTCGGCCAAAAAACTAGAATTACGTCCGATTCCCATATTTTCGTGTGCTATACCCATGCCTTCCAAGTGGTTCGGGGAGCCGCGGACCCCCGAGCGCCTAAAATTTTTCCGGACTATCAAATACGACCTAAGATACCATAGTCACCGCCCCACCATGATCGTTCCAAATGCTTTGCACTTTTCGGCCAAAAAACTAGAACTCCGCGCGATTTGCATATTTTAGTGTGCTATAGCTTACGCCTTCCGAGTGGTCCCGGGAGCCGTGGACCCCGATCGCCTAAAATTTTTCCGGTCCATCAAATACGACCTAAGGAACCATAGTCACTGCCCCGCCATGATCGTTCCTCATTTATTGCGTTTTTCGGCCAAAAAACTAGAATTCCGCTCGATTACCATATTTTTTTGCTATTGCCCACGCCTTCCGAGTGGGCCGGGCCGCCGGACTCGGATCGCCTAAAATTTTTTCGGGCCATCAATTAGGATCTAAGGAACCATAGTCACCGCCTCGCCATGATCGTTCCTCATTTTTTGCATTTTTGGCCAAAAAACTAGAATTCCGCCCGATTCCCATATTTTTGTGTGCTATCGCCCACGCCTTCCGAGAGGGTCGGGCCCCCCGGAGCCGGATCGCCTAAAAATTTTCTGGACTATCAAATACGACCTAAGGAACCATAGTCACCGCCCCGCCATGATCGTTCCTCATTTATTGCATTTTTCGAGCAAAAAACTAGAATTTCGCTCGATTACCATATTTTTTTGTACTATTGCCCACGCCTTCCGAGTGGGCCGGGCCGCCTGACTCGGATCGCCTAAATTTTTTTCGGGCCATCAATTAGGACCTAAGGAACCATAGTCACTACCTCGCCATGATCGTTCCTCATTTTTTGCATTGTTTGGCCAAAAAACTAGAATTCCGCCCGATTCCAATATTTTTGTGTGCTTTCGCCCACGCCTTCCGAGTGGGTCGGGCCCCCCGGAGCCGGATCGCCTAAAAATTTTTCGGACTATCAAATACGACCTAAGGAACCATAGTCACCGCCCCGCCATGATCGTTCCTAGTCTTTTGCGTTTTTCAGCCAAAAAACTAGAATTCCGCGCGATTTCCATATTTTCGTGTGCTTTAGCCCACGCCTTCTAAGGGGTCCCGGGAACCCCGAACCCCGATCGCCTAAAACTTTTCCGGGCCATTAAATACGACCTAAGGAACCATAGTAACCACCCCGCCAAGATCGTTCCTCATGTTTTGCGTTTTTCGGCCAAACAACTAGAATTCCGCGCGATTCCCATATTTTTGTGTGTTATAGCCCACGCCTTCCGAGTGGTCCCGGGACCTCCTGACCCCTATTGCCTAAAAATTTTCCGGACTATCAAATACGACCTAAGGAACCATAGTATCCGCCCCGCCATGATTGTTCCTCAGTTTTTGCGTTTTTCGGCCAAACAAATAGAATTCCGCGCGATTCCCATATTTTTGTGTGTTATAGCCCACGCCTTCCGAGTGGTCCCGGGACCTCCGAACCCCTATCGCCTAAAATTTTTCCGGACTATCAAATACGACCTAAGGAAACATAGTATCCGCCCGGCCATGATCGTTCCACATTTTTTGCGTTTTTCGGCCAAACAACTAGAATTCCACGCTATCCCAATTTTTTTGTGTTATAGCCCACGCCTTCCGAGTGGTCCCGGGTCTCCGGACCCCTATCGCCTAAAATTTTCCGGGCTATCAAATAAGACCTAAGGAACCATAGTCACCGCCCAGCCATGATCGTTCCTAGTTTTTTCCATTTTTCGGCCAAAAAACTAAAATTCCGCGCGATTCCCATATTTTCGTGTCCTATAGCCCACGCCTTCGAAGTGAACCCGGGAACTCCGGACCCCTATCGCCTAAAATTTTTCCCGACTATCAAATACGACCTAAGGAACCATAGTCACCACCCAGCCATGATCATTCCTCATTTGTTGCGTTTTTCGGCCAAAAAACTAGAATTCCGCCCGATTACAATATTTTTGTGTGCTATTGCCCACCCTTCCAAGTGGTTCCGGGACCCCCGGACCCCGATCGCCTAAAATTTTTCCGAGCCGTAAAATACGACCTAAGGAACCTTAGTAACTGCCTCGCCATCACCGTTTCTCATTTTTTGCATTTTTCGGCCAAAAAACTAGAATTACGCCCGATTCCCATATTTTCGTGTGCTATACCCACGCCTTCCAAGTGGTTCGGGGAGCCGCGGACCCCCGAGCGCCTAAAATTTTTCCGGACTATCAAATACGACCTAAGGTACCATAGTCACCGCCCCACCATGATCGTTCCAAATGCTTTGCATTTTTCGGCCAAAAAACTAGAACTCCGCGCGATTTGCATATTTTAGTGTGCTATAGCTTATGCCTTCTGAGTGGTCCCGGGAGCCGTGGACCCCGATCGCCTAAAATTTTCCGGACCATCAAATACGACCTAAGGAACCATAGTCACCGCCCAGCCATGATCGTTCCTCATTTATTGCGTTTTTCGGCCAAAAAACTAGAATTTCGCTCGATTACCATATTTTTGTGTGCTATTGCCCACGCCTTCCGAGTGGGTCGGGCCGTGGGACTCGGATCGCCTAAAATTTTTTCGGGCCATCAATTAGGACCTAAGGAACCATAGTCACTACCTTGCCATGATCGTTCCTCATTTTTTGGCCAAAAAACTAGAATTCCGCCCGATTCCCATATTTTTGTGTGCTATCGCCCACGCCTTCCGAGTGGGTCGGGCCCCCGAAGCCGGATCGCCTAAAAATTTTCCGGACTATCAAATACGACCTAAGTAACCATAGTCACCGCCCCGCCATGATCGTTCCTAGTCTTTTGCGTTTTTCAGCCAAAAAACTAGAATTCCGCGTGATTTCCATATTTTTGTGTGCTTTAGCCCACGCCTTCCAAGGGGTCCCGGGAACCCCGAACCCCGATCGCCTAAAAATTTTCCGGGCCATTAAATACGACCTAAGGAACCATAGTAACCACGCCGCCAAGATCGTTCCTCATTTTTTGCGTTTTTCGGCCAAACAACTAGAATTCCGCGCGATTCCCATATTTTTGTGTGTTATAGCCCACGCCTTCCGAGTGGTCCCGGGACCTCCTGACCCCTATTGCCTAAAATTTTTCCGGACAATCAAATACGACCTAAGGAACCATAGTATCCTCCCCGCCATGATCGTTCCTCAGTGTTTGCATTTTTTGGCCAAACAAATAGAATTCCGCGCGATTCCCATATTTTTGTGTGTTATAGCCCACGCCTTCCGAGTGGTCCCGGGACCTCCGGACCCCTATCGCCTAAAATTTTTCCGGACTATCAAATACGACCTAAGAAAACATAGTATCCGCCCCGCCATGGTCATTCCACATTTTTTGCGTTTTTCGGCCAAACAACTAGAATTCCGCGCTATCCCACATTTTTTTGTGTTATAGCCCACGCCTTCCGAGTGGTCCCGGGTCTCCGGACCCCTATCGCCTAAAATTTTTTCGGACTATCAAATAAGACCTAAGGAACTATAGTCACCGCCCAGCCATGATCGTTCCTAGTTTTTTTACATTTTTCGGCCAAAAAACTAGAATTCCGCGCGATTCCCATATTTTCGTGTCCTATAGCCCACGCCTTCGAAGTGAACCCGGGAACTCCAGACCCCTATCGCCTAAAATTTTTCCCGACTATCAAATACGACCTAAGGAACCATAGTCACCACCCAGCCATGATCATTCCTCATTTGTTGCATTTTTCGGCCAAAAAACTAGAATTCCGCCCGATTACAATATTTTTGTGTGATATTGCCCACCCTTCCAAGTGGTTCCGGGACCCCCGGACCCCGATCGCCTAACATTTTTCCGGGCCGTCAAATACGACCTAAGGAACCATAATAACCGCCCCGCCATCACCGTTTCTCATTGTTTGCATTTTTCGGCCAAAAAACTAGAATTACGTCCGATTCCCATATTTTCGTGTGCTATACCCACGCCTTCCAAGTGGTTCGGGGAGCCGCGGACCCCCGATCGCCTAAAATTTTTTCGGACTATCAAATACGACCTAAGGTACCATAGTCACCTCCCCACCATGATCATTCAAAATGCTTTGCATTTTTTGGCCAAAAAACTAGAACTCCGCACGATTTGCATATTTTAGTGTGCTATAGCTTATGCCTTCCGAGTGGTCCCGGGAGCCGTGGACCCGATCGCCTAAAATTTTCCGGGCCATCAAATACGACCTAAGGAACCATAGTCACCGCCCAGCCATGATCGTTCCTCATTTATTGCATTTTTCGGCCAAAAAACTAGAATTCTGCTCGATTACCATATTTTTGTGTGCTATTGCCCACGCCTTCCGAGTGGGCCGGGCCGTCGGACTCGGATCGCCTAAAATTTTTTTGGGCCATCAATTAGGACCTAAGGAACCATAGTCACCGACTCGCTATGATCGTTCCTTATTTTTTCCATTTTTTGGCCAAAAAACTAGAATTCCGCCCGATTCCCATATTTTCGTGTGCTTTAGCCCACGCCTTCCAAGGGGTCCCGGGAACCCCGAACCCCGATCGTCTAAAAATTTTTCGGGCCGTCAAATACGACCTAAGGACCATAGTAACCACCCCGCCATGATCGTTCCCAGCGCACGCCTTCCGAGTGTTCCCGGGACCTCCTGACCCTTATCGCCTAAAATTTTTCCGGACTATCAAATACGACCTAAGGAACCATAGTAACCACCCCGCCATGATCGTTCCTCATGTTTTATGTTTTTTGGCCAAACAACTAGAATTGCGCTCGATTCCCATATTTTTGTGTGTTATAGCCCACGCCTTCCGAGTGGTCCCGGGACCTCCGGACCCCTATTGCCTAATATTTTTCCGGACTATCAAATAAGACCAAAGGAACCATAGTCACCGCCTTGCCAAGATCTTTCCACATTTTTTGCGTTTTTCGGCCAAACACCTAGAATTCCGCGCGATTCCCATATTTTTGTGTGTTATAGCCCACGCCTTCTGAGTGGTTCAGGGACCTCCTGACCCCTATCGCCTAATATTTTTCCGGACCATCAAATACGACCTAAGGAACCATAGTCACCTCCCAGCCATGATCATTCCTCATTTTTTGTGTTTTTCGACCAAAAAACTAGAATTTCGCGCGATTACAATATTTTTGTGTGCTATTGCCCACCCTTCCAAGTGGTTCCGGGACCTCCGGACCCCTATCGCCTAATATTTTTCCGGACTATCAAATACGACGTAAGGAACCATAGTATCCGCCCCGCCATGATCGTTCCTCATTTTTTGCATTTTTCGGCCAAACAACTAGAATTCCGCGCGATTCCCATATTTTTGTGTGTTCGAGCCCACACCTTCCGAGTGGTCCCGGGACCTCCGGACCCCTATCGCCTAAAATTTTTCCGGACTATCAAATAAGACCTAAGGAACCATAGTCACCGCCCAGCCATGATCGTTCCTAGTTTTTTTCGTTTTTCGGCCAAAATACTAGAATTCCGCGCGATTCCCATATTTTCGTGTCCTATGCCCGATTACAATATTTTTGTGTGCTATTGCCCACCCTTCCAAGTGGTTCTGGGACCCCCGGATCCCGATCGCCTAAAATTTTTCTGGGCCGTCAAATACGACCTAAGGAACCATATTAACCGCCCCGCCATCATCGTTTCTCATTTTTTGCATTTTTCGGCCAAACAACTAAAATTACGCCCGATTCCCATATTTTCGTGTGCTATACCCACGCCTTCCAAGTGGTCCGGGGAGCCGCGGACCCCGATCGCCTAAAATTTTTCAGGACTATCAAATACGACCTAAGGTACCATAGTCACCGCCCCACCATGATCGTTCCAAATGCTTTGCATTTTTCGGCCAGAAAACTAGAACTCCGCGCGATTTGCATATTTTAGTGTGCTATAGCTTACGCCTTCCGAGTGGTCCCGGGAGCCGTGGACCCCGATCGCCTAACATTTTCTGGGCCATCAAATACGACCTAAGGAACCATAGTCACCGCCCCGCCATGATCGTTCCTTATTTATTGCGTTTTTCGGCCAAAAAACTAGAATTCCGCTCGATTACCATATTTTTGTGTGCTATTGCCCGTGCCTTCCGAGTGGGCCGGGCCGCCGGACTCGGATCGCCTAAAAAATTTTCGGGCCATCAATTAGGACCTAAGGAATCATAGTCACCGCCTCGCGATGATTGTTCCTCATTTTTTACATTTTTTGGCCAAAAAACTAGAATTCCACCCGATTTCCATATTTTTGTATGCTATCGCCCACGCCTTCCGAGTGGGTCGGGGCCCCCGGAGTCGGATCGCCTAAAAATTTTCCGGACTATCAAATATAACCTAAGGAACCATAGTCACCGCCCTGCCATGATCGTTCCTAGTCTTTTGCGTTTTTCAGCCAAAAAACTAGAATTCCGCGCGATTTCCATATTTTCGTGTGCTTAAGCCCACGCCTTCAAAGGGGTCCCGGGAACCCCGAACCCCGATCGCCTAAAAGTTTTCCGGGCCATTAAATACGACCAAAGGAACCATAGTAATCACCCCGCCAAGATCGTTCCTCATTTTTTGCATTTTTTGGCCAAACAACTAGAATTCCGCGCGATTCCCATATTTTTGTGTGTTAGAGCCCACGCCTTCTGAGTGGTCCCGGGACCTCCTAACCCCTATGGCCTAAAATTTTTCCGGACTATCAAATACGACCTAAGGAACCATAGGATCCGCCCCGCCATGATTGTTCCTCAGTTTATGCGTTTTTCGTCAAACAACTAGAATTCCGCACAATTCCCATATTTTTGTGTGTTATAGCCCACGCCTTATGAGAGGTCCCGGGACCTCCGGACCCCTATCACCTAAAATTTTTCCGGACTATCAAATACAACCTAAGGAACCATAGTATCCGCCCCGCCATGATCATTCCTCATTTTTTGCGTTTTTCGGCCAAACAACTAGAATTCCGCGCTATCCCATATTTTTGTGTGTTATAGCCCACGCCTTCCGAGTGGTCCCGGGTCTCCGGACCCCTATCGATTAAAATTTTTCCGGACTCTCAAATACGACCTAAGGAACCATAGAATCCGCCCCGCCATGATCGTTCCTCATTTTTTGCATTTTTCGGCCAAAGAACTAGAATTCTGCGTTATCCCATATTTTTGTGTGTTATAGCCCACGCCTTCCGAGTGGTCCCGGGTCTCCAGACCCCTATCGCCTAAAATTTTTACGGACTATCAAATAAGACCTAAGGAACCATAGTCACCGCCCAGTAATGATCGTTCCTAGTTTTTTCCGTTTTTCGGCCAAAAAACTAGAATTCCGCGCGATTCCCATATTTTCGTGTCCTATAGCCCACGCCTTCCAAGTGAACCCGGGAACTCCGGACCCCTATCGCCTAAAATTTTTCCGGACTATCAAATATGACCTAAGGAACCATAGTCACCGCCCAGCCATGATCATTCCTCATTTGTTGCGTTTTTCGGCCAAAAAACTAGAATTCCGCCCGATTACAATATTTTTGTGTGCTATTGCCCACCCTTCCAAGTGGTACCTGGACCCTCGGACCCCGATCGCCTAAAATTTTGCCGGGCCATCAAATACGACCTAAGGAACCATAGTAACCGCCCCGCCATCATCGTTTCTCATTTTTTACATTTTTCGGCCAAAAAACTAGAATTACGCCCGATTCCCATATTTTCGTGTGCTATACCCACGCCTTCCAAGTGGTCCGGGGAGCCGCGGACCCCGATCGCCTAAAAATTTTCCGGACTATCAAATATGACCTAAGGTACCATAGTCACCGCCCCACCATGATCGTTCCAAATGCTTTGCATTTTTCGGCCAAAAAACTAGAACTCCGCGCCATTTGCATATTTTAGTGTGCTATAGCTTACGCCTTCCGAGTGGTCCCGGGAGCCGTGGACCCCGATCGCCTAAAATTTTCCGGGCCATCAAATATGACCTAAGGAACCATAGTCACCGCCCAGCCATGATCGTTCCTCATTTATTGCGTTTTTCGGCCAAAAAACTAGAATTCCGCTCGATTACCATATTTTTGTGTGTTATTGCCCACGCCTTCCGAGTGGGCCGGGCCGTCGGACTCGGATCGCCTAAAAAAATTTTGGGGCATCAATTAGGACCTAAGGAACCATAGTCACTGCCTCGCCATGATCGTTCCTTATTTTTTCCATTTTTTGGCCAAAAAACTAGAATTCCGCCCGATTCCCATATTTTCGTGTGCTTTAGCCCACGCCTTCCAAGGGGTCCCGGGAACCCCGAACCCCGATCGTCTAAAAATTTTTTGGGCCATCAAATACGAACTAAGGAACCATAGTAACCACCCCGCCATGATCGTTCCTCATTTTTTGCGTTTTTCGGCCAAACAACTAGAATTCCGCGCGATTCCCATATTTTTGTGTGTTATAGCCCACGCCTTCCGAGTGGTCCCTGGACCTCCTGACCCCTATCGCCTAAAATTTTTCCGGACTATCAAATACGACCTAAGGAACCATAGTATCCGCCCCACCATGATCATTTCTCAATTTTTTTTTTTGGCCAAAGAACTAGAATTCCGCGCGATTCCCATTTTTTTTGTGTTATAGCCCACGCCTTCCGAGTGGTCCCGGGACCTGCGGACCCCTATTGCCTAATATTTTTCCGGACTATCAAATAAGACCAAAGGAACCATAGTCACCGCCCTGCCAAGATCTTTCCACATTTTTTGCGTTTTTCGGCCAAACAACTAGAATTCCGCGCGATCCCATATTTTTTTGTGTTATAGCCCACGCCTTCCGAGTGGTCCCGGGTCTCCGGACCCCTATCGCCTAAAATTTTTTCAGACTATCAAATAAGACCTAAGGAACCATAGTCACCGCCCAACCATGATCGTTCCTAGTTTTTTCCATTTTTCGGCCAAAAAACTAGAATTCCGCACGATTCCCATATTTTCATGTCCTATAGCCCACGCCTTCCAAGTGAACCCGGGAACTCCGGACCCCTATCGCCTAAAATTTTTACGGACTATCAAATACGACCTATGGAACCATAGTCACCGCCCAGCCTTGATCATTCCTCATTTGTTGCGTTTCTTGTCCAAAAAACTAGAATTCCGCCCGATTACAATATTTTTGTGTGCTATTGCCCACCCTTCCAAGTGGTTCCGGGACCCCCGGACCCCGATCGCCTAAAATTTTTCCGGGCCGTCAAATCCAACCTAAGGAACCATAGTAACCGCCCCGCCATCATCGTTTCTCATTTTTTGTATTTTTCGGCCAAAAAACTAGAATTATGCCCGATTCCCATATTTTCGTGTGCTATACCCACGCCTTCCAAGTGGTCCGGGGAGCCGCGGACCCCGCTCGCCTAAAGATTTTCCGGACTATCAAATACGACCTGAGGTACCATAGTCACCGCCCCACCATGATCGTTCCAAATGCTTTGCATTTTTCGGCCAAAAAACTAGAACTCCGCGTGATTTGCATATTTTAGTGTGCTATAGCTTACGCCTTCCGAGTGGTCCCGGGAGCCGTGGACCCCGATCGCCTAAAATTTTTCGGGCCATCAAATACGACCTAAGGAACCATAGTCACCGCCTCGCCATGATCGTTCCTCATTTATTGCGTTTTTCGGCCAAAAAACTAGAATTCCGCTCGATTACCATATTTTTTTGTGCTATTGCCCACGCCTTCCGAGTGGGCCGGGCCGCCGGACTCGGATCGCCTAAAATTTTTTCGGGCCATCAATTAGGACCTAAGGAATCATAGTCACCGCCTCACCATGATCGTTCCTCATTTTTTGCATTTTTTGGCCAAACAACTAAAATTCCGCCCGATTTCCATATTTTTGTGTGCTATCGCCCACGCCTTCCGAGTGGGTCGGGCCCCCGGGAGCCGGATCGCCTAAAAATTTTCCGGACTATCAAATACTACCTAAGGAACCATAGTCACAACCCCGCCATGATCATTCCTAGTCTTTTGCGTTTTTCAGCCAAAAAACTAGAATTCCGCGCGATTTCCATATTTTCGTGTGCTTTAGCCCACGCCTTCCAAGGGTCCCGGGAACCCCGAACTCCGATCACCTAAAAATTTTCCGGGCCATCAAATACGACCTAAGGAACCATAGTAACCACCCCGCCATGATCGTTCCTCATTTTTTGCATTTTTCGGCCAAACAACTAGAATTCCGCGCGATTCCCATATTTTTGTGTGTTATAGCCCACGCCTTCCGAGTGGTCCCGGGACCTCCTGACCCCTATCGCCTAATACTTTTCGGGACTATCAAATACGACCTAAGGAACCATAGTATCCGCCCCGCCATGATCGTTCCTCATTTTTTGCATTTTTCGGCCAAACAACTAGAATTCTGCGCGATTCCCATATTTTTGTGTGTTATAGCCCACACCTTCTGAGTGGTCCCGTGACCTCCGGACCCCTATCGCCTAAAATTTTTCCGGACTATCAAATACGACCTAAGGAAACATAGTATCCGCCCCGCCATTATCGTTCCTCATTTTTTGCGTTTTTCGGCCAAACAACTAGAATTCCGTGCTATCCCATATTTTTGTGTGTTATAGCCCACGCCTTCCGAGTGGTCCCGGGTCTCCAGACCCCTATCGCCTAAAATTTTTCCGGACTATCAAATAAGACCTAAGGAACCATAGTCACCGCCCATCCATGATCGTTCCTAGTTTTTTCCGTTTTTCGGCCAAAAAACTAGAATTCCGCGCGATTCCCATATTTTCGTATCCTATAGCCCACGCCTTCCAAGTGAACCCGGGAACTCCGGACCCCTATCGCCTAAAATTTTTCCGGACTATCAAATACGACCTAAGGAACCATAGTCACTGCCCAGCCATGATCATTCTTCATTTGTTGCGTTTTTCGGCCAAAAAACTAGAATTCCGCCCGATTACAATATTTTTGTGTGCTATTGCCCACCCTTCCAAGTGGTTCCGGGACCCCCGGATCCCGATCGCCTATAATTTTTTCGGGCCATCAAATACGACCTAAGGAACCATAGTAACCGCCTCGCCATCATCGTTTCTCATATTTTGCATTTTTTGGCCAAACAACTAAAATTACGCCCGATTCCCATATTTTCGTGTGCTATACCCACGCCTTCCAAGTGGTCCGGGGAGCCGCGGACCCCGATCGCCTAAAATTTTTCAGGACTATCATATACGACCTAAGGTACCATAGTCACCGCCCCACCATGATCGTTCCAAATGCTTTGCATTTTTCGGCCAAAAAACTAGAACTCCGCGCGATTTGCATATTTTAGTGTGCTATAGCTTACGCCTTCCGAGTGGTCCCGGGAGCCATGGACCCCGATCGCCTAACATTTTCTGGGCCATCAAATACGACCTAAGGAACCATAGTCACCGCCCCTCCATGATCGTTCCTCATTTATTGCGTTTTTCGGCCAAAAAACTAGAATTCCGCTCGATTACCATATTTTTTTGTGCTATTGCGCACGCCTTCCGAGTGGGCCGGGCCGCCGGACTCGGATCGCCTAAAAAATTTTCGGGCCATCAATTAGGACCTAAGGAACCATAGTCACCGCCTCGCCATGATCGTTCCTCATTTTTTGCATTTTTTGGCCAAAATACTAGAATTCCGCCCGATTCCCATATTTTTGTGTGCTATCGCCCACGCCTTTCGAGTGGGTCGGGCCCCCCGGAGCCGGATCGCCTAAAAATTTTCCGGACTATCAAATACTACCTAAGGAACCATAGTCACTACCCCGCCATGATCGTTCCTAGTCTTCTGTGTTTTTCAGCCAAAAAACTAGAATTCCGCGCGATTTCCATATTTTCGTGTGCTTTAGCCCACGCCTTCCAAGGGGTCCCGGGAACCCCGAACCCCGATCACCTAAAAATTTTCCGGACTATCAAATACGACCTAAGGAACCATAGTATCCGCCCTGCCATGATCGTTCCTCATTTTTTGCGTTTTTCGGCCAAACAACTAGAATTCCGCGCGTTTCCCATATTTTTGTGTGTTATGGCCCACGCCTTCCGAGTGGTCCCGGAACCTCCTGACCCCTATCACCTAAAATTTTTCCGGACTATCAAATACGACCTAAGGAACCATAGTATCCGCCCCGCCATGATCGTTCCTCATTTTTTGCATTTTTCGGCCAAACAACTAGAATTCCGCGCGATTCTCATATTTTTATGTGTTATAGCCCACGCCTTCCGAGTGGTCCCGGGACCTCCTGACCCCTATCGCCTAATATTTTTCCGGACTATCAAATAAGACCTAAGGAACCATAGTCACCACCCCACCATCATCGTTCCTCATTTATTGCGTTTTTCGGCCAAAAAACTAGAATTCCGCTCGATTACCATATTTTTGTGTGCTATTGCCCACGCCTTCCGAGTGGGCCGGGCCGCCTGTCTCGGACCGCCTAAAAAATTTCCGGGCCATCAATTAAGACCTAAGGAACCATAGTCACCGCCTCGCTATGATCGTTCCTCATTCTTTGCATTTTTTGGCCAAAAAACTAGAATTCCGCCCGATTCCCATATTTTTGTATGCTATCGCCCACGCCTTCCGAGTGGGTCGGGCCCCCGGAGCCGGATCACCTAAAAATTTTCCGGACTATCAAATACGACCTAAGGAACCATAGTCACCGCCCCGCCATTATCGTTCCTAGTCTTTTGTGTTTTTCAGCCAAAAAACTAGAATTTCGCACGATTTTCATATTTTCGTGTGCTAATGCCCACGCCTTCCAAGGGATCCGGGGAACCCCGAACCCCGATCGCCTAAAAATTTTACGGACCATCAAATACGACCTAAGGAACCATAGTAACCACCCCGCCATGATCGTTCCTCATTTTTTGCGTTTTTCGGCCAAACAACTAGAATTCCGTGCGATTCCCATATTTTTGTGTGTTATAGCCCACGCCTTCCGAGTGGTCCCGGGACCTCCTAACCCCTATCGCCTAAAATTTTTCCGGACTATCAAATACGACCTAAGGAACCATAGTATCCGCCCCGCAATGATCGTTCCTCATTTGTTGCGTTTTTCGGCCAAACAACTAGAATTACGCGCGATTCCCATATTTTTGTGTGTTATAGCCCACACCTTCCGAGTGGTCCTGGGACCTCCGGACCCCTATCGCCTAAAATTTTTCCGGACAATGAAATATGACCTAAGGAACCATAGTATCCGCCCCGCCATGATCGTTCCTCATTTTTTGCATTTTTCGCCAAACAACTAGAATTCCGCGCGATCCCATATTTTTGTGTGTTATAGCCCACGCCTTCCGAGTGGTCCCGGGACCTCCTGACCCCTAACGCCTAAAATTTTTCCGGACTGTCAAGTACGACCTAAGGAACCATAGTATCCGCCCCGCCATGATCGTTCCTCTTTTTTTGCATATTTCGGCCAAACAACTAGAATTCCGCGCGATTCCTATATTTTTGTGTGTTATAGCCCACGCCTTCCGAGTGGTCCTGGGACCTCCGGACCCCTATCGCCTAATATTTTTCCGGACTATCAAATAAGACCAAAGGAACCATATTCACCACCCTTAGTTCGTATTTGATTGTCCAAAAACTTTTTAGGCGATCGGGCTCCGAAGGTCCCGGGACCCCTCAGAAGGCGTGGGCTATAAGACACAAAAATATGGGAATCGCGCGTAATTCTAGTTGTTTGGCCGAAAAATGCAAAAAATAAGGAACGATCATGGCAGGGCGGATAATAAGGTTCCTTAGGTCGTATTTGATTGCCCGAAAATATTTTAGGCGATCGGGGTCTGCGGCTATTGGGACCACACGGAATGCGTGGGTATAGCACACGAAAATATGGGAATCGGGCGAAATTCTAGGTCTTTTTCAGTAACATGCAAAAAATGTTGAAAGATCTTGGCAGGGCGGTGACTATGGTTCCCTTGGTCTTATATGATAGTCCGGAAAACTATTAGGCGATAGGGGTCCGGAGGTCCCGGGACCACTCGGAAGGCATGGGCTATAACACACAAAAATATGGGAATCGCGCGGAATTCTAGTTGTCTGGCCGAAAAATACAAAAAATGAGGAACGATCATGGCGGGGCGGATACTATGGTTTCTTAGGTCATATTTGATAGTCCGAAAAAATTTTAGGCGATAGGGGTCAGGAGGTCCCGGGACCACTCGGAAGGCGTGGGCTATAACAACAAAAATATGGGAATCGCGCGGAATTCTAGTTGTTTGGCCGAAAAACGCAAAAAATGAGGAACGATCATGGCGGGGTGGTTACTATGGTTCCATAGGTCGTATTTGATGGCCCGGAAAATTTTTAGGCGATCGGGGTTCCCGGGACCCCTTGGAAGGCGTGGGCTAAAGGACACGAAAATATGGAAATCGCACGGAATTCTAGTTTTTTGGCTGAAAAACGCAAAAGACTAGGAACGATCATGGCGGGGCGGTGACTATGGTTCCTTAGGTCATATTTGATAGTCCGGAAAATTTTTAGGTGATCCGGCTCCGGGGGGCCCGACCCACTCGGAAGGCTTGGGCGATAGCACACAAAAATATGGGAATCGGGCGGAATTCTAGTTTTTTGGCCAAAAATGCAAAACATGAGGAACGATCATGGCGAGGCGGTGACTATGGTTCCTTAGGTCCTAATTGATGGCCCGAAAATTTTTTAGGCGATCCGAGTCCGGCGGCCCGGCCCACTCGGAAGGCGTGGGGCACACAAAAATATGGTAATCGAGCGGAATTCTAGTTTTTTGGCCGAAAAATGCAATAAATGAGGAACGATCATGGCGGGGCAGTGACTATGGTTCCTTAGGTCGTATTTGATGGCCCGGAAAATTTTAGGCGATCGGGGTCCACGGCTCCCGAGACCACTTGGAAGGCGTGGGTATAGCACACGAAAATATGGGAATCGGGCGTAATTCTAGTTTATTGGCCGAAAAATGCAAAAATGAGAAACGATGATCGCGGGGCGGTTACTATGGTTCCTTAGGTCGTATTTGACGGCCCGGAAAAATTTTAGGCGATCGGCGTCCAAGGGTTCCGGAACCACTTGGAAGGGTGGGCAATAGCACACAAAAATATTGTAATGGGGCGGAATTCTAGTTATTTGGCCGAAAAACGCAACAAATGAGGAATGATCATGGCTGGGTGGTGACTATGGTTCCTTAGGTCGTATTTGATAGTCCGGAAAAATTTTAGGCGATAGGGGTCCGGAGTTCCCGGGTTCACTTGGAAGGAGTGGCTGGGCAGTGACTATGGTTCCTTAGGTCTTATTTGATAGTCCTGAAAAATTTTAGGCGATAGAGGTCTGCGTCTCTTGGGACCACTCGGAATGCGTGGGTATAGCGCACAAAAATATGTGAATCGGGCGAAATTCTAGTTGTTTGGCCGAAAAACGCAAAAAATGAGGAACGATCATGGCGGGGCGGATACTATGGTTCCTTAGGTCGTATTTGAGAGTCCAGAAAATTTTTAGGCGATCGGGGTCCGGAGGTCCCGGGACCCCTCGGAAGGCGTGGGCTATAACACACAAAAATATGGGAATCGCGCGGAATTCTAGTTGTTTGGCCGAAAAATGCAAAAAATAAGGAACGATCATGGCAGGGCGGATAATATGGTTCCTTAGGTCGTATTTGATTGCCCTCAAAAATTTTAGGCGATCGGGGTCCGCGGCTCTTGGGACCACTCGGAATGCGTGGGTATAGCACACGAAAATATGGGAATCGAGCGAAATTCTAGGTCTTTTTTAGTAACATGCAAAAAATGTGGAAAGATCTTGGCAGGGCGGTGACTATGGTTCCTTTGGTCTTATTTGATAGTCCAGAAAAATATTAGGCGATAGGGGTCCGGAGGTCCCGGGACCATTCGTAAGGCATGGGCTATAACACACAAAATATGGGAATCGCGCGAAATTCTAGTTGTCTGGCCGATAAACAAAAAAAATGAGGAACGATCATGGCGGGGCGGATACTATGGTTCCTTAGGTCGTATTTGTAAGTCCGGAAAAATTTTAGGCGATAGGGGTCAGGAGGTCCCGGGACCACTCGGAAGGCATGGGCTATAACACACAAAAATATAGGAATCGCATGGAATTCTAGTTGTTTGGCCGAAAAACGCAAAAAATAAGGAACGATCATGGCGGGGTGGTTACTATGGTTCCTTAGGTCGTATTTGATGGCCCGGAAAATTTTTAGGCGATCGGGGTTCCCGGGACCCCTTGGAAGGCGTGGGCTAAAGCACACGAAAATATGGAAATCGCGCGGAATTCTAGTTTTTTGGCTGAAAAATGCAAAAGACTAGGAACGATCATGGTGGGGCAGTGACTATGGTTCCTTAGGTCGTATTTAATAGTCCGGAAAAATTTTAGGCGATAGGGGTCCGGAGTTCCCGGGTTCACTTGGAAGGCGTGGGCTATAGGACACGAAAATATGGGAATCGCGCGGAATTCTAGTTTTTTGGCCGAAAAACGGAAAAAACTAGGAACGATTATGGCTGGGCGGTGACTATGGTTCCTTAGGTCTTATTTGATAGTCCTGAAAAATTTTAGGCGATAGAGGTCCGCGTCTCTTGGGACCACTCGGAATGCGTGGGTATAGCGCACGAAAATATGTGAATCGGGCGAAATTCTAGTTGTTTGGCCGAAAAATGCAAAAAATGAGGAACGATCATGGCGGGGCGGATACTATGGTTCCTTAGGTCGTATTTGATAGTCCAGAAAATTTTTAGGCGATCGGGGTCCGGAGGTTCCGGGGCCCCTCGGAAGGCGTGGGCTATAACACACAAAAATATGAGAATCGCGCGGAATTCTAGTTGTTTGGCCGAAAAATGCAAAAAATAAGGAACGATCATGGCAGGGTGGATAATATGGTTCCTTAGGTCGTATTTGATTGCCCTGAAAAATTTTAGGCGATCGGGGTCCGCGGCTCTTGGAAGGCATGGGCTATAGGACACGAATATATGGGAATCGCGCGGAATTCTAGTTTTTTAGCCAAAAAAAGAAAAAAACTAGGAACGATCATGGCTGGGTGGTGACTATGGTTCCTTAGTTCTTATTTGATAGTCCGGAAAAATTTTAGGCGATCGGGGTCCGCGGCTATTGGGACCACTCGGAATGCGTGGGTATAGCACACGAAAATATGGAAATCGCGCGAAATTTTAGTTTTTTGGCTGAAAAACGCAAAAGACTAGGAACGATTATGGTGGGGCGGTGACTATGGTTCCTTAGGTCGTATTTGATAGTCCGGAAAATTTTTAGGCGATCCGGCTCCGGGGGGCCCGACCCACTCGGAAGGCGTGGGCGATAGCACACAAAAATATGGGAATCGGGCGGAATTCTAGTTTTTTGGCCAAAAAATGCAAAAAATGAGGAACGATCATGGCGAAGCGGTGACTATGGTTCCTTAGGTCGTAATTGATGGCCCGAAATTTTTTAGGCGATCCGAGTCCGGTGGCCCGGCCCACTCGGAAGGCGTGGGGCACACAAAAATATGGTAATCGAGCGGAATTCTAGCTTTTTGGCCGAAAAACGCAATAAATGAGGAAAGATCATGGCGGGGCGGTGACTATGGTTCCTTAGGTCATATTTGATGGCTCGGAAAATTTTAGGCGATCGGGGTCCACGATTCCCGGGACCACTCGGAAGGCGTAAGCTATAGCACACGAAAATATGCAAATCGCGCGAAGTTCTAATTTTTTGGCCGAAAAATGCAAAGCATTTGGAACGATCATGGTGGGGCGGTGACTATGGTACCTTAGGTCGTATTTGATAGTTCGGAAAAATTTTAGGCGATCGGGGTCCGCGGCTCCCCGGACCACTTGGAAGGCAGGGGTATAGCACACGGAAATATGAGAATCGGGCGTAATTCTAGTTTTTTGGCCGAAAATGCAAAAAAAAAAAGAAACGATGATCGCTGGGCGGTTACTATGGTTCCTTAGGTCGTATTTGACAGCCCGAAAAAATTTTAGACGATCGGGGTCCGGGGGTCCCGAAACCACTTGGAAGGTTGGGCAATAGCACACAAAAATATTGTAATCGGGCGGAATTCTAGTTTTTTGGCCGAAAAACGCAACAAATGAGGAATGATCATGGCTGTGCGGTGACTATGGTTCCTTAGGTCGTATTTGATAGTCCAGAAAATTTTTAGGCGATCGGGGTCCGGAGGTCCCGGGACCCCTCGGAAGGCGTGGGCTATAACACACAAAAATATGGGAATCGCGCGGAATTCTAGTTGTTTGGCCGAAAAACGCAAATAATAAGGAATGATTATGGCAGGGCGGATAATATGGTTCCTTAGGTCGTATTTGATTGCCCTGAAAAATTTTAGGCGATCGGGGTCCGCGGCTCTTGGGACCACTCGGAATGCGTGGGTATAGCACACGAAAATATGGGAATCGGGCGAAATTCTAGGTCTTTTTCAGGAACATGCAAAAAATGTGGAAAGATCTTGGCAGGGCGGTGACTATGGTTTCTTTGGTCTTATTTGATAGTCCGGAAAAATATTAGGCGATAGGGGTCCGGAGGTCCCGGGACCACTCGGAAGGCGTGGGCTATAACACACAAAAATATGGGAATCGCGCGGAATTCTAGTTGTCTGGCCGAAAAATAAAAAAAATGAGGAACGATCATGGCAGGGCGGATACTATGGTTCCTTAGGTCGTATTTGATAGTCCGGAAAAATTTTAGGCGATAGGGGTCAGGAGGTCCCGGGACCACTCGGAAGGCGTGGGCTATAACACACAAAAATATAGGAATCGCGCGGAATTCTAGTTGTTTGGCCGAAAAACGCAAAAAATAAGAAACGATCATGGCGGGGTGGTTACTATGGTTCCTTAGGTCGTATTTGATGGCCCGGAAAATTTTTAGGCGATCGGGGTTCGGGGTTCCCGGGATCCCTTGGAAGGCGTGGGCTAAAGCACATGAAAATATGGAAATCGCGCGGAATTCTAGTTTTTTGGCTGAAAAACGCAAAAGTCTAGGAACGATCATGGCGGGGCGGTGACTATGGTTCCTTAGGTCGTATTTGATAGTCCGGAAAAATTTTAGGCGATATGGGTCCGGAGTTCCCGGGTTCACTTGGAAGGCGTGGGCTATAGGACACGAATATATGGGAATCGCGCGAAATTCTAGTTTTTTAGCCAAAAAACAGAAATAACTAGGAACGATCATGGCTGGGCGGTAACTATGGTTCCTTAGGTCTTATTTGATAGTCCGGAAAATTTTTAGGCGATCGGGGTCTGCGGCTATTGGGACCACTCCGAATGCGTGGGTATAGCACACGAAAATATGGAAATCGCGCGAAATTCTAGTTTTTTGGCTGAAAAATGCAAAAGACTAGGAACGATCATGGCGGGGTGGTGACTATGGTTCCTTAGGTCATATTTGATAGTCCGGAAAATTTTTAGGAGATCCGGCTCCGGGGGCCCGACCCACTCGGAAGGCGTGGGCGATAGCACACAAAAATATGGGAATCGGGCGGAATTCTAATGTTTTGGCCAAAAAATGCAAACAATGAGGAACGATCATGGCGAAGCGGTGACTATGGTTCCTTAGGTCGTAATTAATGGCCCGAAATTTGTTTAGGCGATCCGAGTCCGGTGGCCCGGCCCACTCGGAAGGCGTGGGCCACACAAAAATATGGTAATCGAGCGGAATTCTAGCTTTTTGGCCGAAAAACCCAATAAATGAGGAACGATCATGGCGGGGCGGTGACTATGTTTCCTTAGGTCGTATTTGATGGCCCGGAAAATTTTAAGCGATCGGGGTCCACGGTTCCCGGGACCACTCGGAAGGCATAAGCTATAGCACACGAAAATATGCAAATCGCGCGGAGTTCTAATTTTTTGGCCGAAAAATGCAAAGCATTTGGAACGATCATGGTGGGGCGGTGACTATGGTACCTTAGGTCGTATTTGATAGTCCGGAAAAATTTTAGGCGATCGGGGTCTGCGGCTCCCCGGACCACTTGGAAGGCATGGGTATAGCACACGGAAATATGGGAATCGGGCGTAATTCTAGTTTTTTGGCCGAAAAATGCAAAAAATAAGAAACGATGATCGCGGGGCGGTTACTATGGTTCCTTAGGTCGTATTTGACAGCCCGGAAAAATTTTAGGCGATCGGGGTCCGGGGGATCCGGAACCACTTGGAAGGTTGGGCAATAGCACACAAAAATATTGTAATCGGGCGGAATTCTAATTTTTTGGCCGAAAAACGCAACAAATGAGGAATGATCATGGCTGGGCGGTGACTATGGTTCCTTAGGTCGTATTTGATAGTCCAGAAAATTTTTAGGCGATTGGGGTCCGGAGGTCCCGGGACCCCTCGGAAGGCGTGGGCTATATAGCACACAAAAATATGGGAATCACGCGGAATTCTAGTTGTTTGGCCGAAAAATGCAAAAAATAAGGAACGATCATGGCAAGGCGGATAATATGGTTCCTTAGGTCGTATTTGATTGCCCTGAAAAATTTTAGGCGATCGGGGTCCGCGGCTCTTGGGACCACTCGGAATGCGTGGGTATAGCACACGAAAATATGGGAATCGGGCGAAATTCTAGGTCTTTTTGAGTAACATGCAAAAAATGTGGAAAGATCTTGGCAGGGCGGTGACTATCATTCCTTTGGTCTTATTTGATAGTCCGGAAAAATATTAGGCGATAGGGGTCCGGAGGTCCCGGGACAACTCGGAAGGCATGGGCTATAACAGCAAAATAAAATGGGAATCGCGCGGAATTCTAGTTGTCTGGCCGAAAAACAAAAAAAATGAGGAACGATCATGGCGGGGCGGATACTATGGTTCCTTAGGTCGTATTTGATAGTCCGGAAAAATTTTAGGCGATAGGGGTCAGGAGGTCCCGGGACCACTCGGAAGGCGTGGGCTATAACACACAAAAATATAGGAATCGCGCGGAATTCTAGTTGTTTGGCCGAAAAACGCAAAAAATAAGGAACGATCATGGCGGGGTGGTTACTATGGTTCCTTAGGTCGTATTTGATGGCCCGGAAAATTTTTAGGCGATCGGGGTTCGGGGTTCCCGGGATCCCTTGGAAGGCGTGGGCTAAAGCACATGAAAATATGGAAATCGCGCGGAATTCTAGTTTTTTGGCTGAAAAACGCAAAAGTCTAGGAACGATCATGGCGGGGCGGTGACTATGGTTCCTTAGGTCGTATTTGATAGTCCGGAAAAATTTTAGGCGATAGGGGTCCGGAGTTCCCGGGTTCACTTGGAAGGCGTAGGCTATAGGACACGAATATATGGGAATCGCGCGGAATTCTAGTTTTTTAGCCAAAAAACGGAAAATAACTAGGAACGATCATGGCTGGGCGGTGACTATGGTTCCTTAGGTCTTATTTTATAGTCCGGAAAAATTTTAGGCGATCGGGGTCCGCTGCTATTGGGACCACTCGGAATGCGTGGGTATAGCACACGAAAATATGGAAATCGCGCTGAAAAACGCAAAAGACTAGGAACGATCATGGCGGGGCGGTGACTATGGTTCCTTAGGTCGTATTTGATAGTCCAAAAAGTTTTTAGGCGATCCGGCTCCTGGGGGCCCGACCCACTCGGAAGGCGTGGGCGATAGCACACAAAAATATGGGAATCGGGCGGAATTCTAGTTTTTTGGCCAAAAATGCAAAAAATGAGGAACGATCATGGCGAAGCGGTGACTATGGTTCCTTAGGTCGTAATTTATGGCCCGAAATTTTTTTAGTCGATCCGAGTCCGGTGGCCCGGCCCACTCGGAAGGCGTGGGGCACACACAAAATATGGTAATCGAGCGGAATTCTAGCTTTTTGGCCGAAAAATGCAATAAATGAGGAACGATCATGGCGGGGCGGTGACTATGGTTCCTTAGGTCGTATTTGATGGCCCGGAAAATTTTAGGCGATCGGGGTCCACGGTTCCCGGGACCACTCGGAAGGCGTAAGCTATAGCACACGAAAATATGCAAATCGCGCGGAGTTCTAATTTTTTTGCCGAAAAATGCAAAGCATTTGGAACGATCATGGTGGGGCGGTGACTATGGTACCTTAGGTAGTATTTGATAGTCCGGAAAAATTTTAGGCGATCGGGGTCCGCGGCTCCCCGGACCACTTGGAAGGCATGGGTATAGCACACGGAAATATGGGAATCGGGCGTAATTCTAGTTTTTTGGCCGAAAAATACAAAACATAAGAAACGATGATCGCGGGGCGGTTACTACGGTTCCTTAGGTCGTATTTGACAGCCCGGAAAAATTTTAGGCGATCGGGGTCCGGGGGTCCCGGAACCACTTGGAAGGTTGGGCAATAGCACACAAAAATATTGTAATCGGGCGGAATTCTAGTTTTTTGGCCGAAAAACGCAACAAATGAGGAATGATCATGGCTGGGCGGTGACTATGGTTCCTTAGGTTGTATTTGATAGTCCGTAAAAATTTTAGGCGATAGGGGTCCGGAGTTCCCGGGTTCACTTGGAAGGCGTGGGCTATAGGACACGAAAATATGGGAATAGCGCGGAATTCTTGTTTTTTGGCCGAAAAACAGAAAAAACTAGGAACGATCATGGCTGGGCGGTGACTATGGTTCCTTAGGTCTTATTTGATAGTCCGGAAAAATTTTAGGCGCTCGTGGTCCGCGGCTCTTGGGACTACTCGGAATGCGTGGGTATAGCACACGAAAATATGGGAATCAGGCGAAATTCTAGTTGTTTGGCCGAAAAACGCAAAAAATGAGGAACGATCATGGCGGGGCGGTTACTATGGTTCCTTAGGTCGTATTTGACGGCCCGGAAAATTTTTAGACGATCGGGGTTCGGGGTTCCCGGGACCCCTTTGAAGGCGAGGGCTAAAGCACACGAAAATATGGAAATCGCGCGGAATTCTAGTTTTTTGGCTGAAAAACGCAAAAGACTAGGAACGATCATGGCGGGGCGGTGACTATGGTTCCTTAGGTCGTATTTGATAGTCCGTAAAATTTTTAGGCGATCCGACTCCGGGGGGCCCGACCCACTCGGAAGGCATGGGCAATAGCACACAAAAATATGGGAATCGGGCGGAATTCTAGTTTTTTGGCCAAAAAATGCAAACAATGAGGAACGATCATGGCGAGGTGGTGACTATGGTTCCTTAGGTCCTAATTGATGGCCCAAATTTTTTTTAGGCGATTCGAGTCCGGCGGCCCGGCCCACTCGGAAGGCGTGGGGCACACAAAAATATGGTAAGCTATAGCACACGAAAATATGCAAATCGCGCGGAGTTCTAATTTTTTTGCCGAAAAATGCAAAGCATTTGGAACGATCATGGCGGGGCGATGACTATTGTTCCTTAGGTCGTATTTGACAGCCCGGAAAAATTTTAGGCGATCGGGGTCCGGGAGTCCCGGAACCACTTGGAAGGTTGTGCAATAGGACACAAAAATATTGTAATCGGGCGGAATTCTAGTTTTTTGGCCGAAAAACGCAACAAATGAGGAATGATCATGGCTGGGCGGTGACTATGGTTCCTTAGGTCGTATTTGATAGTCCGTAAAAATTTTAGGCGATAGGGGTCCGGAGTTCCCGGGTTCACTTGGAAGGCGTGGGCTATAGGACACGAAAATATGGGAATAGCGCGGAATTCTTGTTTTTTGGCCGAAAAACGGAAAACACTAGGAACGATCATGGCTGGGCGGTGACTATGGTTCCTTAGGTCTTATTTGATAGTCCGGAAAAATTTTAGGCGCTCGTGGTCCGCGGCTCTTGGGACTACTCGGAATGCCTGGGTATAGCACACGAAGATATGGGAATCTGGCGAAATTCTAGTTGTTTGGCCGAAAAATGCAAAAAATGAGGAACGATCATGGCGGGGTGGTTACTATGGTTCCTTAGGTCGTATTTGATGGCTCTAAAATTTTTTAGACGATCGGGGTTTGGGGTTCCCAGGACCCCTTTGAAGGGGTGGGCTAAAGGACACGAAAATGTGGAAAATCGCGCGGAATTCTAGTTTTTTGGCTGAAAAACGCAAAAGACTAGGAACGATCATGGCGGGGCGATGACTATTGTTCCTTAGGTCATATTTGATAGTCCGGAAAATTTTTAGGCGATCCGGCTCCGGGGGGCCCGACCCACTCGGAAGGCGTGGGCTCACACAAAAATACGGTAATCGGGCGAAATTCTAGTTTTTTGGCCAAAAAATGCAAAAAATGAGGAACGATCATGGTGAGGCGGTGACTATGGTTCCTTAGGTCCTAATTGATGGCCCAAATTTTTTTTAGGCGATTCGAGTCCGGCGGCCCGGCCCACTCGGAAGGCGTGGGGCACACAAAAATATGGTAATCGAGCGGAATTCTAGCTTTTTGGCCGAAAAATGCAATAAATGAGGAACGATCATGGCGGGGCGGTGACTATGGTTCCTTAGGTCGTATTTGATGGCCCGGAAATTTTAGGCGATCGGGGTCCACGGCTCCCAGGACCACTCGGAAGGCGTAAGCTATAGCACACGAAAATATGCAAATCGCGCGGAGTTCTAGCTTTTTGGCCGAAAAATGCAAAGCATTTGGAACGATCATGGTGGGGCGGTGACTATGGTACCTTAGATCGTATTTGATAGTCCGGAAAAATTTTAGGCGATCGGGGTCCGCGGCTCCCCGGACCACTTGGAAGGCGTGGGTATAGCACACGTAAATATGGGAATCGGGCGTAATTCTAGTTTTTTGGCCGAAAAATGCAAAATATGAGAAACGATGATCGCGGGGCGGTTACTATGGTTCCTTAGGTCGTATTTGACGTCCCGGAAAAATTTTAGGCGATCGGGGTCCGGGGGTCCTGGAACCACTTGGAAGGGTTGCACACAAAAATATTGTAATCGGGCGGAATTCTAGTTTTTTGGCCGAAAAACGCAACAAATGAGGAATGATCATGGCTGGGCAATGACTATGGTTCCTTAGGTCGTATTTGATAGTCCGGAAAAATTTTAGGCGATAGGGGTCCGGAGTTCCCAGGTTCACTTGGAAGGCGTGGGCTATAGGACACGAAAATATGGGAATCGCGCGGAATTCTAGTTTTTTGGCCGAAAAATGGAAATAACTAGGAACGATCATGGCTGGGCGGTGACTATGGTTCCTTAGGTCTTATTTGATAGTCCGGAAAAATTTTAGGCGATCGGGGTCCGCGTCTCTTGGGACTACTCGGAATGCGTGGGTATAGCACACGAAGATATGGGAATCTGGCAAAATTCTAGTTGTTTGGCCGAAAAATGCAAAAAATGAGGAACGATCATGGCGGGGTGGTTACTATTGTTCCTTAGGTCTTATTTGATGGCCCGAAAATTTTTTAGACGATCGGGGTTAGGGGTTCCCAGGACCCCTTTGAAGGGGTGGGCTAAAGGACACGAAAATGTGGAAAATCGCGCGGAATTCTAGTTTTTTGGCTGAAAAACGCAAAAGAAGAGGAACGATCATGGCGGGGCGATGACTATTGTTCCTTAGGTCATATTTGATAGTCCGAAAAATTTTTAGGCGATCCGGCTCCGGGGGGCCTGACCCACTCGGAAGGCGTGGGCGATAGCACACAAAAATATGGTAATCGGGCGGAATTCTAGTTTTTTGGCCAAAAAATGCAAAAAATGAGGAACGATCATGGCGAGGCGGTGACTATGGTTCCTTAGGTCCTAATTGATGGCCCAAAATTTTTTTAGGCGATTCGAGTCTGGCGGCCCGGCCCACTCGGAAGGCGTGGGGCACACAAAAATATGGTAATCGAGCGAAATTCTAGCTTTTTGGCCGAAAAACGCAATAAATGAGGAACGATCATGGCGGGGCGGTGACTATGGTTCCTTAGGTCGTATTTGATGGCCCGGAAATTTTAGGCGATCGGGGTCCACGGCTCCCGGGACCACTCGGAAGGCGTAAGCTATAGCACACGAAAATATGCAAATCGCGCGGAGTTCTAGTTTTTTGGCCGAAAAATACAAAGCATTTGGAACGATCATGGTGGGGCGGTGACTATGGTACCTTAGGTCGTATTTGATAGTCCGGAAAAATTTTAGGCGATCGGGGTCCGCGGCTCCCCGGACTACTTGGAAGGCGTGGGTATAGCACACGTAAATATGGGAATCGGGCGTAATTCTAGTTTTTTGGCCGAAAAATGCAAAAAATGAGAAACGATGATCGCGGGGCGGTTACTATGGTTCCTTAGGTCGTATTTGACAGCCTGGAAAAATTTTAGGCGATCGGGGTCCGGGGGTCCTGGATCCACTTGGAAGGGTTGCACACAAAAATATTGTAATCGGGCAGAATTCTAGTTTTTTGGCCGAAAAACGCAAAAAATGAGGAATAATCATGGCTGGGCGATGACTATGGTTCCTTAGGTCGTATTGATTGTCCGGAAAAATTTTAGGCGATAGGGGTCCGGAGTTCCCGAGTTCACTTGGAAGGCGTGGGCTATAGGACACGAAAATATGGGAATCACGCGAAATTCTAGTTTTTTGGCCGAAAAATGGAAAAAACTAGGAACGATCATGGCTGGGCGGTGACTATGGTTCCTTAGGTCTTATTTGATTGTCCGGAAAAATTTTAGGCGATCGGGGTCCGCGGCTCTTGGGACTACTCGGAATGCGTGGGTATAGCACACGAAGATATGGGAATCTGGCGAAATTCTAGTTGTTTGGCCGAAAAACGCAAAAAATGAGGAACGATCATGGCGGGGTGGTTACTATGGTTCCTTATGTCGTATTTGATGGCCCGAAAAATTTTTAGACGATCGGGGTTCGGGGTTCCCGGGACCCCTTTGAAGGGGTGGGCTAAAGGACACGAAAATGTGGAAAATCGCGCGGAATTCTAGTATTTTGGCTGAAAAACGCAAAAGACTAGGAACGATCATGGCGGGGCGATGACTATTGTTCCTTAGGTCATATTTGATAGTCCGGAAAATTTTTAGGCGATCCGGCTCCAGGGGGCCCGACCCACTCGGAAGGCGTGGGCGATAGCACACAAAAATATGGTAATCGGGCGGAATTCTAGTTTTTTGGCCAAAAAATGCAAAAAATGAGGAACGATCATGGTGAGGTGGTGACTATGGTTCCTTAGCTCCTAATTGATGGCCCAAATTTTTTTTAGGCGATTCGAGTCCGGCGGCCCGGCCCACTCGGAAGGCGTGGGGCACACAAAAATATGGTAATCGAGCGGAATTCTAGCTTTTTGGCTGAAAAACGCAATAAATGAGGAACGATCATGGCAGGGCGGTGACTATGGTTCCTTAGGTCGTATTTGATGGCCCGGAAATTTTAGGCAATCGGGGTCCACGGCTGCCAGGACCACTCGGAAGGCGTAAGCTATAGCACATGAAAATATGCAAATCGCGCGGAGTTCTAGTTTTTTGGCCGAAAAATGCAAAGCATTTGGAACGATCATGGTGGGGCGGTGACTATGGTACCTTAGATCGTATTTGATAGTCCGGAAAAATTTTAGGCGATCGGGGTCCGCGGCTCCCCGGACCACTTGGAAGGCGTGGGTATAGCACACGTAAATATGGGAATCGGGCGTAATTCTAGTTTTTTGGCCGAAAAATGCAAAATATGAGAAACGATGATCGCGGGGCGGTTACTATGGTTCCTTAGGTCGTATTTGACGTCCCGGAAAAATTTTAGGCGATCGGGGTCCGGGGGTCCTGGAACCACTTGGAAGGGTTGCACACAAAAATATTGTAATCGGGCGGAATTCTAGTTTTTTGGCCGAAAAACGCAACAAATGAGGAATGATCATGGCTGGGCGATGACTATGGTTCCTTAGGTCGTATTTGATAGTCCGGAAAAATTTTAGGCGATAGGGGTCCGGAGTTCCCGTGTTCACTTGGAAGGCACGGGCTATAGGACACGAAAATATAGGAATCGCGCGGAATTCTAGTTTTTTGGCCGAAAAATGGAAAAAACTAGGAACGATCATGGCTGGGCGGTGACTATGGTTCCTTAGGTTTTATTTGATAGTCCGAAAAAAATTTAGTCGATCGGGGTCCGCGGCTCTTGGGACTACTCGGAATGCGTGGGTATAGCACACGAAGATATGGGAATCTGGCGAAATTCTAGATGTTTGGCCGAAAAACGCAAAAAATGAGGAACGATCATGGCGGGGTGGTTACTATGGTTCCTTAGGTCGTATTTGACGGCCCTGAAAAATTTTAGGTGATCGGGGTTCGGGGGTCCCGGAACCACTTGGAAGGGTGGGCAATAGCACACAAAAACATTGTAATCGGGCAGAATTCTAGTTTTTTGGCCGAAAAATGCAACAAATGAGGAATGATCATGGCTGGGCGGTGACTATGGTTCCTTAGGTCATATTTGATAGTCCAGAAATATTTTAGGCGATAGGGGTCTGGAGTTCCCGGGTTCACTTGGAAGGCGTGGGCTATAGGACACGAAAATATGGGAATCGTGCGAAATTCTAATTTTTTGGCCGAAAAACGAAAAATACTAGGAACGATCATGGCTGGGTGGTGACTATGGTTCCTTAGGTCTAATTTGAGAGTCCGGAAAAATTTTAGGCGATAGGGGTCCGCGTCTCTTGGGACCACTCGGAATGCGTGGGTATAGCACACGAAAATATGGGAATCGGGCGAAATTCTAGTTGTTTGGCCGAAAAACGCAAAAAATGAGGAACGATCATGGCGGGGCGGATACTATGGTTCCTTTGGTCATATTTGATAGTCCGGAAAATTTTTAGGCGATCGGGGTCCGGAGGTTCCGGGACTCCTCGGAAGGCATGGGCTATAACACACAAATATATGGGAATCCCGCGGAATTCTAGTTGTTTGGCCGAAAAACGCAAAAAATAAGAAACGATCATGGCAGGGCGGATATTATGGTTCCTTAGGTCGTATTTGATTGCCCGGAAAAATTTTAGGCGATCGGGTCCCGCGGCTCTTGGGACCACTCAGAATGCGTGGGTATAGCACACGAAAATATGGGAATCGGGCGAAATTCTAGGTATTTTTCAGTAACATGCAAAAAATGTGGAAAGATCTTGGCAGGGCGGTGACTATGGTTCCTTTGGTCTTATTTGATAGTCCGGAAAAATATTAGGCGATAGGGGTCCGGATGTCCCGGGACCACTCGGAAGGCGTGGGCTATAACACACAAAAATATGGGAATCGTGCGGAATTCTAGTTGTTTTGCCGAAAAACGCAAAAAATGAGGAACGATCATGGCGGGGCGGATACTATGGTTCCTTAGGTCATATTTGATAGTCCGGAAAAATTTTAGGCGATAGGGGTCAGGAGGTCCCGGGACCACTCGGAAGGCGTGGGCTATAACACACAAAAATATGGGAATCGCGCGAAATTCTAGTTGTTTGGCCGAAAAACGCAAAAAATGAGGAACGATCATGGTGGGGTGGTTACTATGGTTCCTTAGGTCGTATTTTTTGGCCAGGAAAATTTTTAGGCGATCGGGGTTTGGGGTTTTCGGGACCCCTGGGAAGGCGTGGGCTAAAGCACACGAAAATATGGAAATCGCACGGAATTCTAGTTTTTTGGCTGAAAAACGCAAAAGACTAGGAACGATCATGGCGGGGCAGTGACTATGGTTCCTTAGGTCGTATTTGATAGTCCGGAAAATTTTTAGGCGATCCGGCTCCGGGTGGCCCGACCCACTCGGAAGGCGTGGGCGATAGCACACAAAAATATGGGAATCGGGCGGAATTCTAGTTTTTTGGCCAAAAAATGCAAAAAATGAGAAACGATCATGGCGAGGCAGTGACTATGGTTCCTTAGGTCCTAATTGATGGCCCGAAATTTTTTTAGGCGATCTGAGTCTGGAGGCCTGGCCCACTCGGAAGGCGTGGGCAATAGCACACAAAAATATGGTAATCGAGCGGAATTCTAGTTTTTTGGCCGAAAAACGCAACCAATGAGGAATGATCATGGGTGGGCGGTTACTATGGTTCCTTAGGTCGTATTTGATAGTCCGGAAAAACATTAGGCGATAGGGGTCCGGAGTTCCCGGGTTCACTTGGAAGGCGTGGGCTATAGGACACGAAAATATGGGAATCGCGCGGAGTTCTAGTTTTTTGGCCGAAAAATGCAAAGCATTTGGATCGATCATGGTGGGGCGGTGACAATGGTACCTTAGGTCGTATTTGTTAGTCCGGAAAAACTTTAGGCGATCGGGGTCCGCGACTCCCCGGACCACTTGGAAGGCGTGGGTATAGCACACGAAAATATAGGAATCGGGTGTAATTCTAGTTTTTTGGCCGAAAAATGCAAAAAAAGAGAAACGATGATCGCGGGGCGGTTACTATGGTTCCTTAGGTCGTATTTGACGGCCCGGAAAAATTTTAGGCGATCAGGGTCCGAGGGTCCCGGAACCACTTGGAAGAGTGGGCAATAGCACACAAAAATATTGTAATCGGGCGGAATTCTAGGTCGTATTTGATAGTCCGGAAAAATTTTAGGCGATAGGGGTCCGGAGTTCCCGGGTTCACTTGGAAGGCGTGGGCTATAGGACACGAAAATATGGGAATCGCGCGGAATTCTAGTTTTTGGGTCAAAAACGGAAAAAACTAGGAATGATCATGGCTGGGCGGTGACTATGGTTCCTTAGGTCTTATTTGATAGTCCGGAAAAATTTTAGGCGATAGGGGTCCGCCTCTCTTGGGACCACTCGGAAGGCGTGGGCTATAAGACACAAAAATATGGGAATCGCGCGGAATTCTAGTTGTTTGGCCGAAAAACGCAAAAAATAAGGAACGATCATGGCAGGGCGGATAATATGGTTCCTTAGGTTGTATTAGATTGCCCAGAAATATTTTAGGCGATCGGGGTCCGCGGCTCTTGGGACCACTCGGAATGCGTGGGTTTAGCACACGAAAATATGGGAATCGGGCGAAATTCTAGGTCTTTTTCAGTAACATGCAAAAAATGTGGAAAGATCTTGGCAGGGCGGTGACTATGGTTCCTTTGGTCTTATTTGATAGTCTGGAAAAATATAAGGCGATAGGGGTCCGGAGGTCCCGGGACCACAAGAAAGGCGTGGGCTATAACACACAAAAATATGGGAATCGCGCGGAATTCTACTTGTTTGGCCAAAAAACGCAAAAAATGAGTAACGATCATGGCGGGGCGGATACTATGGTTCCTTAGGTCGTATTTGATAGTCCGGAAAAATTTTAGGCGGTAGGGGTCAGGAGGTCCCGGGACCACTCGGAAGGCGTGGGCTATAACACACTAAAATATGGGAATCGCGCGGAATTCTAGTTGTTTGGCCGATAAACGCAAAAAATGAGGAACGATCATGGCAGCATGGTTACTATAGTTCCTTAGGTCGTATTTGATGGCCCGAAAATTTTTTAGGCGATCGGGGTTCGGGGTTCGGGGTTCGGGGTTCCCGGGACCCCTTGGAAGGCGTGGGCTAAAGCACACGAAAATATGGAAATCGCGCGGAATTCTAGTTTTTTGGCTGAAAAACGCGAATGACTAGGAACGATCATGGCGGGGAGGTGACTATGGTTCCTTAGGTCGTATTTGATAGTCCGGAAAATTTTTAGGCGATCCGGCTCTGGGGGGCCCGACCCACTCGGAAGGCGTGGGCGATATAGCACACAAAAATATGGGAATCGGGCGGAATTCTAGTTTTTTGGCCAAAAATGCAAAAAATGAGAAAAGATCATGGCGAGGCGGTGACTATGGTTCCTTAGGTCCTAATTGATGGCCCAAAATTTTTTTAGGCAATCCGAGTCCGGCGGCCCGGCCCACTCGGAAGACGTGGGCAATAGCACACAAAAATATGGTAATCGGGCAGAATTCTAGTTTTTTGGCCAAAAATGCAAAAAATGCAAAACATGAGGAACGATCATGGAGAGGCGGTGACTATGGTTCCTTAGGTCCTAATTGATGGCCCGAAAATTTTTTAGGCAATCCGAGTCCAGCGGCCTGGCCCACTCGGAAGGCGTGGGGCACACAAAAATATGGTAATCGAGCGGAATTCTAGTTTTTTGGCCAAAAAATGCAATAAATGAGGAACGATCAAGGCGGGGCGGTGACTATGGTTCCTTAGGTCGTATTTGATGGCCCAGAAAATTATAGGCGATCAGGGTCCACGGCTTCCGGGACCACTCGGAAGGCGTAAGCTATAGCACACGAAAATATGCAAATCGCGCGGAGTTCTAGTATTTTGGGCGAAGAATGCAAAGCATTTTGAACGATCATGGTGGGGCGGTGACTATGGTACCTTAGGTCGTATTTGATAGTCCGGAAAAATTTTAGGCGATCAGGGTCCGCGGCTCTCCGGACCATTTGGAAGGCGTGGGTATAGCACACGAAAATATGGGAATCGGGTGTAATTCTGGTTTTTTTGCCGAAAAATGCAAAAAATGAGAAACGATGATCGCGGGGCGGTTACTATGGTTCCTTAGGTCGTATTTGACGGCCCGAAAAAATTTTAGGCGATCGGGGTCCGGGGGTCCCGGAACCACTTGGAATGGTGGGCAATAGCACACAAAAATATTGTAATCGGGCGAAATTCTAGTTTTTTGGCCGAAAAACGTAACAAATGAGGAATGATCATGGCTGGGCGGTGACTATGGTTCCTTAGGTCAATATTTGATAGTCCGGAAAAATTTTAGGCGGTAGGGGTCCGGAGTTCCCGGGTTCACTTGGAAGGCGTGGGCTATAGGACACGAAAATAGGGGAATCGCGCGGAATTCTAGTTTTTTGGCCGAAAAACGAAAAAACTAGGAACGATTATGGCTGGGCGGTGACTATGGTTCCTTAGGTCTTATTTGATAGTCCGGAAAAATTTTAGGCGATAGAGGTTCGCGTCTCTTGGGACCACTCGGAATGCGTGGGTATAGCGCACAAAAATATGGGAATCGGGCAAAATTCTAGTTGTTTGGCCGAAAAACGCAAAAAATGACGAACGATCATGGCGGGGCGGATACTATGGTTCCTTAGGTCGTATTTGATAGTCCGGAAAATTTTTAGGCGATCGGGGTCCGGAGGTCCCGGGACCCCTCGGAAGGCGTGGGCTATAACACACAAAAATATGGGAATCGCACGAAATTCTAGTTGTTTGGCCGAAAAACGCAAAAAATAAGGAACGATCATGGCAGGGCAGATAATATGGTTCCTTAGGTCATATTTGATTGCCCGGAAAAATTTTAGGCGATCGGGGTCCGCGGCTCTTGGGACCACTCGGAATGCGTGTGTATAGCACACGAAAATATGGGAATCGGGCGAAATTCTAGTTCTTTTTCAGTAACATGCAAAAAATGTGGAAAGATCTTAGCAGGGCGGTGACTATGGTTCCTTTGGTCTTATTTGATAGTCCGGAAAAATATTAGGTGATAGGGGTCCGGAGGTCCCGGGACCACTCGGAAGGCGTGGGCTATAACACACAAAAATATGGGAATCGCGCGGAATTCTAGTTGTCTAGCTGAAAAACACAAAAAATGAGGAACGATCATGGCAGGGTGGATACTATGGTTCCTTAGGTCGTATTTGATATTCCGGAAAAATTTTAGGCGATAGGGGTCAGGAGGTCCCGGGACCACTCGGAAGGCGTGGGCTATAACACACAAAAATATGGGAATCAGGCGAAATTCTAGTTTTTGGCCAAAAAATGCAAAAAATGAGGAACGATCATGGAAAGGCAGTGACTATGGTTCCTTAGGTCCTAATTGATGGCCCGAAAAGTTTTTAGGCGATCCGAGTCCGGCGGCCCGGCCCACTCGGAAGGCGTGGGTAATAGCACACAAAAATATGGTGATCGAGCGGAATTCTAGTGTTTTGGCCAAAAATGCAAAAATGCAAAACATGAGGAACAATCATGGCGAGACGGTGACTATGGTTCCTTAGGTCGTAATTGATGGCCCGAAAAATTTTTAGGCGATCCGAGCACGGCGCCTTGGCCCACTCGGAAGGCATGGGCAATAGAACACAAAAATATGGTAATCAAGCGGAATTCTAGTTTTTTGGCCAACAAATGCAATAAATGAGGAACGATCATGGCGGGGCGGTGACTATGTTTTCTTAGGTCGTATTTGATGGCCCGGAAAATTTTAGGCGATCGGGGTCCACAGCTCCCGGGACCACTCGGAAGGCGTAAGCTATAGCACACGAAAATATGCAAATCGCGCAGAGTTCTAGTTTTTTGGCCGAAAAATGCAAAGCATTTGGAACGATCATGGTGGGGCGGTGACTATGATACCTTAGGTCGTATTTGATAGTCCGGAAAATTTTTAGGCGATCGGGGTCCGCGGCTCCCCAGACCACTTGGAAGGCGTGGGTATAGCACATGAAAATATGGGAATCGGCCGTAATTCTAGTTTTTTGGCCGAAAAATGCAAAAAATGAGAAACGATGATCACGGGGCGGTTACTGTGGTTCCTTAGGTCGTATTTGACGGCCCGGAAAATTTTTAGGCGATCGGGGTCGGGGGGTCCCGGAACCACTTGGAAGGGTGGGCAATAGCACACAAAAATATTGTAATCGGGCGGAATTCGAGATTTGTGGCCGAAAAATGCAACAAATGAGGAATGATCATGGCTGGGCAGTGACAATTGTTCCTTAGGTCGTATTTGATAGTCCGGAAAAATTTTAGGCTATAGGGGTCCGGAGTTCCCGGGTTCACTTGGAAGGCGTGGGCTATAGGACACGAAAATATGGGAATCGCGCGGAATTATAGTTTTTTGGCCGAAAAACGGAAAAAACTAGGAACGATCATGGCTGGGCGGTGACTATGGTTCCTTAGGTCTTATTTGATAGTCCGGAAAAATTTTAGGTGATCGGGGTCCGCGGCTCTTGGGACCACTCGGAATGCATGGGTATAGCACACGAAAATATGGGAATCGGGCGAAATTCTAGTTGTTTGGGCGAAAAACGCAAAAAATGAGGAACGATCATGGCGGGCTGGTTACTATGGTTCCTTAGGTCGTATCTGATAACCCGGAAATTTTTTAGACGATCGGGGTTCGGGGTTCCCGAGACCCCTTTGAAGGCGTGGGCTAAAGCACACGAAAATATGGAAATCGCGCGGAATTCTAGTTTTTTGGCTGAAAAATGCAAAAGACTAGGAACGATCATGGCGGGGAGGTGACTATCGTCCCTTAGTTCGTATTTGATAGTCCGGAAATTTTTCAGGCGATCCGAGTCTGGCAGCCCGGCCCATTCGGAAGGCGTGGGGCACACAAAAATATGGTAATCGAGCAGAATTCTAGCTTTTTGGCCGAAAAACGCAATAAATGAGGAACGATCATGGCGGGGCGGTGACTATGGTTCCTTAGGTCATATTTGATGGCCCGGAAAATTTTAGGCGATCGAGGTCCACGTCTCCCGGGACCACTCGGAAGGCGTAAGCTATAGCACACGAAAATAAGAAAATCGCGCGGAGTTCTAGTTTTTTGGCCGAAAAATGCAAAGCATTTGGAACGATCATGGTGGGGCGGTGACTATGGTACCTTAGGTCGTATTTGATAGTCTGGAAAATTTTTAGGCGATCGGGGTCCGCGGCTCCCCGGTCCACTTGGAAGGCGTGGGTATAGCACACGAAAATATGGGAATAGGGCGTAATTCTAGTTTTTTGGCGAAAAATGCAAAAAATGAGAAACGATGATCGCGGGGCAGTTACTATTGTTCCTTAGGTCATATTTGATTGCCCGGAATAATTTTAGGCGATCGGGGTCCGCAGCTCTTTGGACCACTCGGAATGCGTGGGTATAGCACACGAAAATATGGGAATCGGGTGAAATTCTAGGTCTTTTTCAGTAACATGCAAAATATGTGGAAAGATCTTGGCAGGGTGGTGACTATGGTTCCTTTGGTATTATTTGATAGTCCGAAAAAATATTAGGCGATAGGGGTCCGGAGGTCCCGGGACCACTCGGAAGGCGTGGGCTATAACACACAAAAATCTGGGAATCGCGCGGAATTCTAGTCGTTTGGCCGAAAAATGCAAAAAATAAGGAACGATCATGGCTGGGCGGTGACTATGGTTCCTTAGGTCTTATTTGATAGTCCGGAAAAATTTTAGGCGATAGGGGTCCGGAGACCCGGGACCACTTATAAGGCGTGGGTATAGCACACGAAAATATGGGAATCGGGCGGAATTCTAGTTGTTTGGCCGAAAAATGCAAAAAATTAGAAACGATGATCGCGGGGCGGTTACTATTGTTCCTTAGGTCGTATTTGATTGCCCGGAATAATTTTAGGCGATCGGGGTCCACGGCTCTTGGGACCACTCGGAATGCGTGGGTATAGCACACGAAAATATGGGAATCGGGTGAAATTCTAGGTCTTTTTCAGTAACATGCAAAAAATGTGGAAAGATCTTCGCAGGGTGGTGACTATGGTTCCTTTGGTCTTATTTGATAGTCCGGAAAAATATTTGGCGATAGGGGTCCGGAGGTCCCGGGACCACTCGGAAGGCGTGGGTTATAACACACAAAAATCTGGGAATCGCGCGGAATTCTAGTTGTTTGGCCGAAAAATGCAAAAAATAAGGAACGATCATGGCTGGGCGGTGACTATGGTTCCTTAGGTCTTATTTGATAGTCCGGAAAAATTTTAGGCGATAGGGGTCCGGAGGCCCGGGACCACTTGTAAGGCGTGGGTTTAGCACACGAAAATATGGGAATCGGGCGGAATTCTAGTTGTTTGGCCAAAAAATGCAAAAAATGAGAAACGATCATGGAGGGAAGGTGAATATGGTTCCTTAGGTCATATCTGATTGCCCAAAAACCTTTTAGGTGATCCGAGTGCGGGGGCATGGCCCACTCGGAAGGCGTGGGCTATAGCACACGAAAATATGGGAATCGCGCGGAATTCTATTTGTTTGGCCGAAAAACGCAAAAAATAAGGAACGATCATGGCGGGGCAGATACTATGGTTCCTTAGGTCATATTTGATGGCCCGGGAAATTTTTAGGCGATCGGGGTTTGGGGTTCCCGGGACCCCTTGGAAGGCGTAGGCTAAACCACACGAAAATAAGGAAATCGCGCGGAATTCTAGTTTTTTGGCTGAAAAATGCAAAAGACTAGGAACGATCATGGCGGGGCGGTGACTATGGTTCCTTAGGTCGTATTTGATAGTCCGAAAAATTTTTAGGCGATCCGGCTCCGGGGGGCCTGACCCACTCGGAAGGCGTGGGCGATAGCACATAAAAATATGGGAATTGGGCGGAATTCTATTTTTTTGGCCAAAAAATGCAAAATATGAGGAACGATCATGGCGAGGCGATGACTATGGTTCCTTAGGTCCTAATTGATGGCCCGAAAAGTTTTTAGGCGATCCGAGTCCGGCGGCCCGGCCCACTCGGAAGGCGTGGGCAATAGCACACAAAAATATGGTAATCGAGCGAAATTCTAGTTTTTTGGCCGAAAAATGCAATAAATGAGGAACGATCATGGCAGGGCGGTGACTATGGTTCCTTAGGTCTTATTTGATGGCCCGGAAAATTTTAGGCGATCGGGGTCCACGGCCCCCGGGACCACTCGTAAGGTGTAAGCTATAGCTTACGAAAATATGCAAATCGCGCGGAGTTCTAGTTTTTTGGCCAAAAAATGCAAAGCATTTGGAACGATCATGGTGGGGCGGTGACTATGGTACCTTAGGTCGTATTTGATAGTCCGAAAAAATTTTAGGCGATCGGGGTCCGCGACTCCCCGGACCACTTGGAAGGCGTGGGTATAGCACACGAAAATATGGGAATCGGGCGTAATTCTAGTTTTTTGGCCGAAAAATGCAAAAAATGAGAAGCGATGATGGCTGGGCGGTTACTATGGTTCCTTAGGTCGTATTTGACGGCCCGGAAAAATTTTAGGCGATCAGGGTCCGGGGTTCCCAAAACCACTGGAAGGGGTGGGCACACAAAAATATTGTAATCGGGCGGAATTCTAGTTTTTTGGACGAAAAAATGCAACAAATGAGGAATGATCATGGCTGGGTGGTGACTATGGTTCCTTAGGTCATATTTGATAGTCCGGAAAAATTTTAGGCGATAAGGGTCCTGAGGTCCCGGGACCACTCGGAAGGTGTGGGCTATAACACACAAAAATATTAGAATCGCGCGGAATTCTAGTTGTTTGGCCGATAAACGCAAAAAAATAAGGAACGATCATGGAGGGCGGATACTATTGTTCCTTAGGTCGTATTGGATGGCCCGGAAAATTTTTAGGCGATCGGGGGTCCGCGGCTCCCGGGACCCATTGGAAGGCATGGGCTAAAGCACACGAAAATATGGAAATCGCGCGGAATTCATGTTTTTTGGCTGAAAAATGCAAAAGACTAGGAACGATCATGGCGGGGCGGTGACTATGGTTCCTTAGGTCATATTTGATAGTCTGGAAAATTTTTAGGCGATCCGGCTCCGGGGGGCCCGACCCACTCGGAAGGCGTGGGTGATAGCACACAAAAATATGGGAATCGGGCGGAATTCTACTTTTTTGGCCAAAAAATGCAAAAAATGAGGAACGATCATGGCGAGGCGGTGACTATGGTTCCTTAGGTCCTAATTGATGGCCCGAAAATTTTTTAGGCAATCCGAGTCCGGCGGCCCGGCCCACTCGGAAGGCGTGGGCAATAGCACATAAAAATATGGTAATCGAGCGAAATTCTAGTTTTTTGGCCGAAAACCGCAATAAATGAGTAACGATCATGGCGGGGCGGTGACTATGGTTCCTTAGGTCCTATTTGATGGCCCGGAAAATTTTAGGCGATCGGGGTCCACGGCTCCCGGGACCACTCGGAAGGCGTAAGCTATAGCACACGAAAATATGCAAATCGCACAGAGTTCTAGTTTTTTGTCCAAAAAATGCAAAGCATTTGGATCGATCATGGTGGGGGGGTGACTATGGTACCTTAGGTCGTATTTGATAGTCCGGAAAAATTTTAGGCGATCGTGGTCCGCGGCTCCCCGGACCACTTGGAAGGCGTGGGTATAGCACACCAAAATATGGGAATCGGGCGTAATTCTAGTTTTTTTTCCGAAAAATGCAAAAAATGGGAAACGATGATGGCGAGGCGGTTACTATTGTTCCTTAGGTCGTATTTGACGGCCCGAAAAAATTTTAGGCGATCGGGGTCCGGGGGTCCGGGAACCACTGGGAAGGGTGGGCAATAGCACACAAAAATATTGTAATCGGGCAGAATTCTAGTTTTTTGGCCGAAAAATGCAACAAATGAGGAATGATCATGGCTGGGCAGTGTCTATGGTTCCTTAGGTCATATTTGATAGTCCGGAAAAATTTTAGGCGATAGGGGTCCTGAGGTCCCGGGACCACTCGGAAGGTGTGGGCTATAACACACAAAAATATGGGAATCGCGCGGAATTCTAGTTGTTTGGCCAAAAAACGCAAAAAATAATGAACGATCATGGCGGGGCGGATACTATGGTTCCTTAGGTCGTATTTGATTGCCTGGAAAAATTTTAGGCGATCGGGGTCTGCGGCTCATGGGACCACTCGGAATGCGTGGGTATAGCACACGAAAATATGGGAATCGGGCAAAATTCTAGGTCTTTTTCTGTAACATGCAAAAAATGTGGAAAGATCTTGGCAGGGTGGTGACTATGGTTCCTTTGGTCTTATTTGATAGTCCGGAAAAATATTAGGCGATAGGGGTCCGTAGGTCCCGGGACCACACGAAAGGCGTGGGCTATAACACACAAAAATATGGGAATCGCGCGGAATTCTAGTTGTTTGGCCGAAAAACGCAAAAAAAGAGGAACGATCATGGCGGGGCGGATACTATGGTTCCTTAGGTCGTATTTGATAGTCCGGAAAAATTTTAGGCGATAGGGGCCAGGAGGTCCCGGGACCACTCGGAAGGCGTGGGCTATAACACACAAAAATATGGGAATCGCGCGGAATTCTAGTTGTTTGGCCGAAAAACGCAAAAACTAAGGAACGATCATGGCTGGACGGTAACTATGGTTCCTTAGGTCTTATTTGATAATCCGGAAAATTTTTAGGCGATAGGGGTCCGGAGACCCGGGACCACTTGTAAGGCGTGGTATAGCACACGAAAATATGGGAATCGGGCGGAATTCTAGTTGTTTGGCCGAAAAATGTAAAAAATGAGAAACGATAAAGGCGGGAAGGTGACTATGGTTCCTTAGGTCTTATTTGATGGCCCAAAAACTTTTTAGTTGATCCGAGTGCGGGGGGCACGACCCACTCGGAAGACGTGGGCTATAGCACACGAAAATATGGGAATCGCGCGCAATTCTAGTTGTTTGGCCGAAAAACGCAAAAAATAAGGAACGATCATGGTGGGGCGGATACTATGGTTCCTTAGGTCGTATTTGATGGCCCGAAAAAAGTTTTAGGCGATGGGCGTTCGGGGTTCCCGGGACCCCTTGGAAGGCATGGGCTAAAGCACACGAAAATATGGAAATCGCGCGGAATTCTAGTTTTTTGGCTGAAAAATGCAAAAGACTAGGAACGATCATGGTGGGGCGGTGACTATGGTTTCTTAGGTCATATTTGATAGTCCAGAAAACTTTTAGGCGATCCGGCTCCTGGGGGCCCGACCCACTCGGATAGCACACAATAATATGGGAATCGGCCGGAATTCTATTTCTTTGGCCAAAAAATGCAAAAAATGAGGAACGATCATGGCGAGGCGGTGACTATGGTTCCTTAGGTCCTAATTGATGGCCCGAAAAGTTTTTAGGCGATCCGAGTCCGGCGGCCCGGCCCACTCGGAAGGCGTGGGCAATAGCACACAAAAATATGGTAATCGAACAAAATTCTAGTTTTTTGGCCGAAAAACGCAATAAATGAGGAACGATCATGTTGGGGCGGTGACTATGGTTCCTTAGGTCTTATTTGATGGCCCGGAAAATTTTAGGCGATCGGGGTCCACGGCTCCCGGGACCACTCGGAAGGCGTAAGCTATAGCACACGAAAATATACAAATCGCGCAGAGTTCTAGATTTTTGGCAAAAAAATGCAAAGCATTTGGAACGTTCATGGTGGGGCGGTGACTATGGTACCTTAGGTCGTATTTTTCGTGTGCTATACCCACGCCTTCCAGGTGGTCCGGGGAGCCGCGGACCCCGATTGCCTAAAATTTTTCTGGACTTGAAAGTCCAGAAAAATTTTAGGCAATCGGGGTCCGCGGCTCCCCGGACCACCTGGAAGGCGTGGGTATAGCACACGAAAATATGGGAATCGGACGTAATTCTAGTTTTTTGGCCGAAAAATGCAAAAAATGAGAAACGATGATGGCGGGGCAGTTACTATGGTTCCTTAGGTCGTATTTGACGGCCCGGAAAAATTTTAGGCGATCGGGGTCCGGGGGTCCCGGAACCACTGGGAAGAGTGGGCAATAGCACACAAAAATATTGTAATCGGGCGGAATTCTAGTTTTTTGGCCGAAAATGCAACAAATGAGGAATGATCATGGCTGGGCGGTGACAATGGTTCCTTAGGTCATATTTGATAGTCCGGAAAAATTTTAGGCTATAGGGGTCCTGAGGTCCCGGGACCACTCGGAAGGTGTGGGCTATAACACACAAAAATATGGGAATCGCGCGAAATTCTAGTTGTTTGGCTGAAAAACGCAAAAAATAAGGAACGATCATGGCAAGGCAGATAATATGGTTCCTTAGGTCGTATTTGATTGCCCGGAAAAATTTTAGGCGATCGGGTCCCGCGGCTCTTGGGACCACTCGGAATGCGTGGGTATAGCACACGAAAATATGGGAATCGAGCGAAATTCTAGGTATTTTTCAGTAACATGCAAAAAATGTGGAAAGATCTTGGCAGGGCGGTGACTATGGTTCCTTTGGTCTTATTTGATAGTCCGGAAAAATATTAGGCGATAGGGGTCCGGAGGTCCCGGGACCACTCGGAAGGCGTGGGCTATAACACTCAAAAATATGGGAATCGCGCGGAATTCTAGTTGTTTGGCCGAAAAACGCAAAAAATGAGGAACGATCATGGCGGGGCGGATACTATGGTTCCTTAGGTCGTATTTGATAGTCCGGAAAAATTTTAGGCGATAGGGGTCAGGAGGTCACGGGACCACTCGGAAGGCGTGGGCTATAACACACAAAAATATGGGAATCGCGCGAAATTCTAGTTGTTTGGCCGAAAAACGCAAAAAATGAGGAACGATCATGGCGGGGTGGTTACTATGGTTCCTTAGGTCGTATTTGTTGGCCTGGAAAATTGTTAGGCGATCGGGGTTTGGGGTTTTCGGGACCCCTGGGAAGGCGTGGGCTAAAGCACACGAAAATATGGAAATCGCGCGGAATTCTAGTTTTTTGGCTGAAAAACGCAAAAGACTAGGAACGATCATGGCGTGGCAGTGACTATGGTTCCTTTGGTCGTATTTGATAGTCCGGAAAATTTTTAGGCGATCCGGTTCCGGGTGGCCCGACCCACTCGGAAGGCGTGGGCGATAGCACACAAAAATATGGGAATCGGGCGGAATTCTAGTTTTTTGGCCAAAAAATGCAAAAAATGAGAAACGATCATGGCGAGGTAGTGACTATGGTTCCTTAGGTCCTAATTGATGGCCCGAAATTTTTTTAGGCGATCTGAGTCTGGAGGCCTGGCCCACTCGGAAGGCGTGGGCAATAGCACACAAAAATATGGTAATTGAGCGGAATTCTAGTTTTTTGGCCGAAAAACGCAACAAATGAGGAATGATCATGGGTGGGCGGTGACTATGGTTCCTTAGGTCGTATTCGATAGTCCGGAAAAACATTAGGCGATAGGGGTCCGGAGTTCCCGGGTTCACTTGGAAGGCGTGGGCTATAGGACACGAAAATATGGGAATCGCGCGGAGTTCTAGTTTTTTGGCCGAAAAATGCAAAGCATTTGGATCGATCATGGTGGGGCGGTGACTATGGTACCTTAGGTCGTATTTGTTAGTCCGGAAAAATTTTAGGCGATCGGGGTCCGCGACTCCCCGGACCACTTGGAAGGCGTGGGTATAGCACACGAAAATATAGGAATCGGGTGTAATTCTAGTTTTTTGGCCGAAAAATGCAAAAAAAGAGAAACGATGATCGCGGGGCGGTTACTATGGTTCCTTAGGTCGTATTTGACGGCCCGGAAAAATTTTAGGCGATCAGGGTCCGAGGGTCCCGGAAACACTTGGAAGAGTGGGCAATAGCACACAAAAATATTGTAATCGGGCGGAATTCTAGGTCGTATCTGATAGTCCGGAAAAATTTTAGGCGATAGGGGTCCGGAGTTCCCGGGTTCACTTGGAAGGCGTGGGCTATAGGACACGAAAATATGGGAATCGCGCGGAATTCTAGTTTTTTGGGTCAAAAACGGAAAAAACTAGGAACGATCATGGCTGGGCGGTGACTATGGTTCCTTAGGTCTTATTTGATAGTTCGGAAAAATTTTAGGCGATAGGGGTCCGCCTCTCTTGGGACCACTCGGAAGGCATGGGCTATAACACACAAAAATATGGGAATCGCGCGGAATTCTAGTTGTTTGGCCGAAAAATGCAAAAAATAAGGAACGATCATGGAAGGGCGGATAATATGGTTCCTTAGGTTGTATTAGATTGCCCGGAAAAATTTTAGGCGATCGGGGTCCGCGGCTCTTGGGACCACTCGGAATGCGTGGGTATAGCACACGAAAATATGGGAATCGGGCGAATTCTAGGTCTTTTTCAGTAACATGCAAAAAATGTGGAAAGATCTTGGCAGGGCGGTGACTATGGTTCCTTTGGTCTTATTTGATAGTCCGGAAAAATATTAGGCGATAGGGGTCCGGAGGTCCCGGGACCACAAGAAAGGCGTGGGCTATAACACACAAAAATATGGGAATCGCGCGGAATTCTACTTGTTTGGCCAAAAAATGCAAAAAATGAGTAACGATCATGGCGGGGCGGATACTATGGTTCCTTAGGTCGTATTTGATAGTCCGGAAAATTTTTAGGCGGTAGGGGTCAGGAGGTCCCGGGACCACTCGGAAGGCGTGGGCTATAACACACTAAAATATGGGAATCGCGCGGAATTCTAGTTGTTTGGCCGATAAACGCAAAAAATAAGGAACGATCACGGCAGCGTGGTTATTATAGTTCCTTAGGTCGTATTTGATGGCCCGGAAAATTTTTAGGCGATCGGGGTTCGGGGTTCGGGGTTCCCGGGACCCCTTGGAAGGCGTGGGCTAAAGCACACGAAAATATGGAAATCGCGCGGAATTCTAGTTTTTTGGCTGAAAAACGCAAATGACTAGGAACGATCATGGCAGGGAGGTGACTATGGTTCCTTAGGTCGTATTTGATAGTCCGGAAAATTTTTAGGCGATCCGGCTCCGGGGGGCCCGACCCACTCGGAAGGCGTGGGCGATATAGCACACAAAAATATGGGAATCGGGCGGAATTCTAGTTTTTTGGCCAAAAATGCAAAAAATGAGAAACGATCATGGCGAGGCGGTGACTATGGTTCCTTAGGTCCTAATTGATGGCCCAAAATATTTTTAGGCAATCCGAGTCCGGCGGCCCGGCCCACTCGGAAGACGTGGGCAATATCACACAAAAATATGGTAATCGGGCAGAATTCTAGTTTTTGGCCAAAAATGCAAAAAATGCAAAACATGAGGAACGATCATGGAGAGGCGGTGACTATGGTTCCTTAGGTCCTAATTGATGGCCCGAAAATTTTTTAGGCAATCCGAGTCCAGCGTCCTGGCCCACTCGGAAGGCGTGGGGCACACAAAAATATGGTAATCGAGCGGAATTCTAGTTTTTTGGCCGAAAAATGCAATAAATGAGGAACGATCAAGGCGGGGCGGTGACTATGGTTCCTTAGGTCGTATTTGATGGCCCAGAAAATTATAGGCGATCAGGGTCCACGGCTCCCGGGACCACTCGGAAGGCGTAAGCTATAGCACACGAAAATATGCAAATCGCGCGGAGTTCTAGTATTTTGGGCGAAGAATGCAAAGCATTTTGAACGATCATGGTGGGGCGGTGACTATGGTACCTTAGGTCGTATTTGATAGTCCGGAAAAATTTTAGGCGATCGGGGTCAGGAGGTCCCGGGACTACTCGGAAGGCGTGGGCTATAACACACAAAAATATGGGAATCAGGCGAAATTCTAGTTTTTGGCCAAAAAATGCAAAAAATGAGGAACGATCATGGAGAGGCAGTGACTATGGTTCCTTAGGTCCTAATTGATGGCCCGAAAATTTTTTAGGCGATCCGAGTCCGGCGGCCCGGCCCACTCGGAAGGCGTGGGTAATAGCACACAAAAATATGGTGATCGAGCGGAATTCTAATGTTTTGGCCAAAAATGCAAAAAATGCAAAACATGAGGAACAATCATGGCGAGACGGTGACTATGGTTCCTTAGGTCGTAATTGATGGCCCGAAAATTTTTTAGGCTATCCGAGTACGGCGCCTTGGCCCACTCGGAAGGCATGGGCAATAGAACACAAAAATATGGTAATCTAGCGGAATTCTAGTTTTTTGGCCAACAAATGCAATAAATGAGGAACGATCATGGCGGGGCGGTGACTATGTTTCCTTAGGTCGTATTTGATGGCCCGGAAAATTTTAGGCGATCGGGGTCCACAGCTCCCGGGACCACTCGGAATGCGTAAGCTATAGCACACGAAAATATGCAAATCGCGCGGAGTTCTAGTTTTTTGGCAGAAAAATGCAAAGCATTTGGAACGATCATGGTGGGGCGGTGACTATGGTACCTTAGGTCGTATTTGATAGTCCGAAAAATTTTTAGGCGATCGGGGTCCGCGGCTCCCCGGACCACTTGGAAGGCGTGGGTATAGCACATGAAAATATGGGAATTGGCTGTAATTCTAGTTTTTTGGCCGAAAAATGCAAAAAATGAGAAACGATGATCACGGGGCGGTTACTGTGGTTCCTTAGGTCGTATTTGACGGCCCGGAAAATTTTTAGGCGATCAGGGTCGGGGGGTCCCAGAACCACTTGGAAGGGTGGGCAATAGCACACAAAAATATTGTAATCGGGCGAAATTCTAGATTTGTGGCCGAAAAACGCAACAAATGAGGAATGATCATGGCTGGGTGGTGACAATTGTTCCTTAGGCTGTATTTGATAGTCCGGAAAAATTTTAGCCGATAGGGGTCCGGAGTTCCCGGGTTCACTTGGAAGGCGTGGGCTATAGGACACGAAAATATGGGAATCGCGCGGAATTATAGTTTTTTGGCCGAAAAACGGAAAAAACTAGGAACGATCATGGCTGGGCGGTGACTATGGTTCCTTAGGTCTTATTTGATAGTCCGGAAAAATTTTAGGTGATCGGGGTCCGCGGCTCTTGGGACCACTCGGAATGCGTGGGTATAGCACACGAAAATATGGGAATCGGGCGAAATTCTAGTTGTTTGGGCGAAAAACGCAAAAAATGAGGAACGATCATGGCGGGCTGGTTACTATGGTTCCTTAGGTCGTATCTGATAACCCGGAAATTTTTTAGACGATCGGGGTTCGGGGTTCCCGAGACCCCTTTGAAGGCGTGGGCTAAAGCACACGAAAATATGGAAATCGCGCGGAATTCTAGTTTTTTGGCTGAAAAATGCAAAAGACTAGGAACGATCATGGCGGGGAGGTGACTATCGTCCCTTAGTTCGTATTTGATAGTCCGAAAATTTTTCAGGCGATCCGAGTCTGGCGGCCCGGCCCACTCGGAAGGCGTGGGGCACACAAAAATATGGTAATCGAGCGGAATTCTAGCTTTTTGGCCGAAAAATGCAATAAATGAGGAACGATCATGGCGGGGCGGTGACTATGGTTCCTTAGGTCGTATTTGATGGCCCGGAAAATTTTAGGCGATCGAGGTCCATGTCTCCCGGGACCACTCGGAAGGCGTAAGCTATAGCACACGAAAATAAGAAAATCGCGCGGAGTTCTAGTTTTTTGGCCGAAAAATGCAAAGCATTTGGAACGATCATGGTGGGGCGGTGACTATGGTACCTTAGGTCGTATTTCATAGTTTGGAAAATTTTTAGGCGATCGGGGTCCGCGGCTCCCCGGACCACTTGGAAGGCGTGGGTATAGCACACGAAAATATGGGAATAGGGCGTAATTCTAGTTTTTTGGCGAAAAATGCAAAAAATGAGAAACGATGATCGCGGGGCGGTTACTATTGTTCCTTAGGTCATATTTGATTGCCCGGAATAATTTTAGGCGATCGGGGTCCGCGGCTCTTGGGACCACTCGGAATGCGTGGGTATAGCACACGAAAATATGGGAATCGGGTGAAATTCTAGGTCTTTTTCAGTAACATGCAAAATATGTGGAAAGATCTTGGCAGGGTGGTGACTATGGTTCCTTTGGTCTTATTTGATAGTCCGAAAAAATATTAGGTGATAGGGGTCCGGAGGTCCCAGGACCACTCGGAAGGCGTGGGCTATAACACACAAAAATCTGGGAATCGCGCGGAATTCTAGTTGTTTGGCCGAAAAATGCAAAAAATAAGGAACGATCATGGCTGGGCGGTGACTATGGTTCCTTAGGTCTTATTTGATAGTCCGGAAAAATTTTAGGCGATAGGGGTCCGGAGACCCGGGACCACTTGTAAGGCGTGGGTATAGCACACGAAAATATGGGAATCGGGCGGAATTCTAGTTGTTTGGCCGAAAAATGCAAAAAATGAGAAACGATGATCGCGGGGCGGTTACTATTGTTCCTTAGGTCGTATTTGATTGCCCGGAATAATTTTAGGCGATCGGGGTCCACGGCTCTTGGGACCACTCGGAATGCGTGGGTATAGCACACGAAAATATGGGAATCGGGTGAAATTCTAGGTCTTTTTCAGTAACATGCAAAAAATGTGGAAAGATCTTGGCAGGGTGGTGACTATGGTTCCTTTTGTCTTATTTGATAGTCCGGAAAAATATTTGGCGATAGGGGTCCGGAGGTCCCGGGACCACTCGGAAGGCGTGGGTTATAACACACAAAAATCTGGGAATCGCGCGGAATTCTAGTTGTTTGGCCGAAAAATGCAAAAAATAAGGAACGATCATGGCTGGGCGGTGACTATGGTTCCTTAGGTCTTATTTGATAGTCCGGAAAAATTTTAGGAGATAGGGGTCCGGAGGCCCGGGACCACTTGTAAGGCGTGGGTTTAGCACACGAAAATATGGGAATCGGGCGGAATTCTAGTTGTTTGGCCAAAAAATGCAAAAAATGAGAAACGATCATGGCGGGAAGGTGAATATGGTTCATTAGGTCTTATTTGATGGCCCAAAAACCTTTTAGGTGATCCGAGTGCGGGGGGCACGGCCCACTCGGAAGGCGTGGGCTATAGCACACGAAAATATGAGAATCGCGCGGAATTCTATTTGTTTGGCCGAAAAACGCAAAAAATAAGGAACGATCATGGCGGGGCAGATACTATGGTTCCTTAGGTCGTATTTGATGGTCCGAGAAAATTTTAGGCGATCGGGGTCCGCGACTCCCCGGACCACTTGGTAGGCGTGGGTATAGCACACGAAAATATGGGAATCGGGCGTAATTCTAGTTTTTTGGCTGAAAAATGCAAAAGACTAGGAACGATCATGGCGGGGCGGTGACTATGGTTCCTTAGGTCGTATTTGATAGTCCGGAAAATTTTTAGGCGATCCGGCTCCGGGGGCCCGACCCACTCGGAAGGCGTGGGCGATAGCACAAAAAAATATGGGAATCGGGCGGAATTCTATTTTTTTGGCCAAAAAATGCAAAATATGAGGAACGATCATGGCGAGGCGATGACTATGGTTCCTTAGGTCCTAATTGATGGCCCGAAAAGTTTTTAGGCGATCCGAGTCCGGCGGCCCGGCCCACTCGGAAGGCGTGGGCAATAGCACACAAAAATATGGTAATCGAGCGAAATTCTAGTTTTTTGGCCGAAAAACGCAATAAATGAGGAACGATCATGGCAGGGCGGTGACTATGGTTCCTTAGGTCTTATTTGATGGCCCGGAAAATTTTAGGCGATCGGGGTCCACGGCCCCCGGGACCACTCGTAAGGTGTAAGCTATAGCTTACGAAAATATGCAAATCGCGCGGAGTTCTAGTTTTTTGGCCAAAAAATGCAAAGCATTTGGAACGATCATGGTGGGGCGGTGACTATGGTACCTTAGGTCGTATTTGATAGTCCGAAAAAATTTTAGGCGATCGGGGTCCGCGACTCCCCGGACCACTTGGAAGGCGTGGGTATAGCACACGAAAATATGGGAATCGGGCGTAATTCTAGTTTTTTGGCCGAAAAATGCAAAAAATGAGAAGCGATGATGGCTGGGCGGTTACTATGGTTCCTTAGGTCGTATTTGATAGTCCGAAAAAATTTTAGGCGATCGGGGTCCGCGACTCCCCGGACCACTTGGAAGGCGTGGGTATAGCACACGAAAATATGGGAATCGGGCGTAATTCTAGTTTTTTGGCCGAAAAATGCAAAAAATAATGAATGATCATAGCGGGGCAGATACTATGGTTCCTTAGGTCGTATTTGATTGCCTGGAAAAATTTTAGGCCATCGGGGTCTGCGGCTCTTGGGACCACTCGGAATGCGGGGGTATAGCACACGAAAATATGGGAATCGGGCGAAATTCTAGGTCTTTTTCTGTAACATGCAAAAAATGTGGAAAGATCTTGGCAGGGTGGTGACTATGGTTCCTTTGGTCTTATTTGATAGTCCGGAAAAATATTAGGCGATAGGGGTCCGGAGGTCCCGGGACCACACGAAAGGCGTGGGTTATAACACACAAAAATATGGGAATCGCGCGGAATTCTAGTTGTTTGGCCGAAAAACGCAAAAAATGAGGAACGATCATGGCGGGGCGGATACTATGGTTCCTTAGGTCGTATTTGATAGTCCGGAAAAATTTTAGGCGATAGGGGTCAGGAGGTCCCGGGACCACTCGGAAGGCGTGGGCTATAACACACAAAAATATGGGAATCGCGCGGAATTCTAGTTGTTTGGCCGAAAAACGCAAAAACTAAGGAACGATCATGGCTGGGCGGTAACTATGGTTCCTTAGGTCTTATTTGATAATCCGGAAAATTTTTAGGCGATAGGGGTCCGGAGACCCGGGACCACTTGTAAGGCGTGGTATAGCACACGAAAATATGGGAATCGGGCGGAATTCTAGTTGTTTGGCCGAAAAATGCAAAAAATGAGAAACGATCATGGCGGGAAGGTGACTATGGTTCCTTAGGTCTTATTTGATGGCCCAAAAACTTTTTAGTTGATCCGAGTGCAGGGGGCACGACCCACTCGGAAGACGTGGGCTATACCACACGAAAATATGGGAATCGCGGGGTATTCTAGTTGTTTGGCCGAAAAACGCAAAAAATAAGGAACGATCATGGTGGGGCAGATACTATGGTTCTTTAGGTCGTATTTGATGGCCCGGAAAAAGTTTTAGGCGATGGGGGTTCGGGGTTCCCGGGAATCCTTGGAAGGCATGGGCTAAAGCACACGAAAATATGGAAATCGCGCGGAATTCTAGTTTTTTGGCTGAAAAATGCAAAAGACTAGGAACGATCATGGTGGGGCGGTGACTATGGTTTCTTAGGTCGTATTTGATAGTCCAGAAAACTTTTAGGCGATCCGGCTCCTGGGGGCCCGACCCACTCGGATAGCACACAATAATATGGGCATCGGCCGGAATTCTATTTCTTTGGCCAAAAAATGCAAAAAATGAGGAACGATCATGGCAAGGCGGTGACTATGGTTCCTTAGGTCCTAATTGATGGCCCGAAAAGTTTTTAGGCGATCCGAGTCCGGCGGCCCGGCCCACTCGGAAGGCGTGGGCAATAGCACACAAAAATATGGTAATCGAACGAAATTCTAGTTTTTTGGCCGAAAAACGCAATAAATGAGGAACGATCATGTTGGGGCGGTGACTATGGTTCCTTAGGTCTTATTTGATGGCCCGGAAAATTTTAGGCGATCGGGGTCCACGGCTCCCGGGACCACTCGGAAGGCGTAAGCTATAGCACACGAAAATATACAAATCGCGCAGAGTTCTAGATTTTTGGCCAAAAAATGCAAAGCATTTGGAACGTTCATGGTGGGGCGGTGACTATGGTACCTTAGGTCGTATTTGAAAGTCCAGAAAAATTTTAGGCGATCGGGGTCCGCGGCTCCCCGGACCACCTGGAAGGCGTGGGTATAGCACACGAAAATATGGGAATCGGACGTAATTCTAGTTTTTTGGACGAAAAATGCAAAAAATGAGAAACGATGATGGCGGGGCAGTTACTATGGTTCCTTAGGTCGTATTTGACGGCCCGAAAAAATTTTAGGTGATCGGGGTCCGGGGGTCCCGGAACCACTGGGAAGGGTGGGCAATAGCACACAAAAATATTGTAATCGGGCGGAATTCTAGTTTTTTGGCCGAAAACGCAACAAATGAGGAATGATCATGGCTGGGCGGTGACAATGGTTCCTTAGGTCATATTTGATAGTCCGGAAAAATTTTAGGCGATAGGGGTCCTGAGGTCCCGGGACCACTCGGAAGGTGTGGGCTATAACACACAAAAATATGGGAATCGCGCGGAATTCTAGTTGTTTGGCCGAAAAACGCAAAAAATAAGGAATGATCATGGCGGGGCGGATACTATGGTTCCTTAGCTCGTATTTGATAGTCCGAAAAAATTTTAGGCGATGGGGGTCAGGAGGTCCCGGGACCACTCGGAAGGCGTGGGCTATAACACACAACATATGGGAATCGCGCGGAATTCTAGTTGTTTGGCCGAAAAAGGCAAAAAATAAGGAACGATCATGGTTGGGCGGTGACTATGGTTCCTTAGGTCTTATTTGATTGTCCGGAAAAAATTTTGGCGATAGGGGTCCTGAGACCCGGGACCACTTGTAAGGCGTGGGTATAGCACACGAAAATATGGGAATCGGGCGGAATTCTAGTTGTTTGGCCGAAAAATGCAAAAAATGAGAAACTATCATGGCGGGAAGGTGACTATGGTTCCTTAGGTCTTATTTGATGGCCCAAAAACTTTTTAGGTGATCCGAGTGCGGGGGGCACGGCCCACTCGGAAGGCGTGGGCTATAGCACACGAAAATATGGGAATCGCGCGGAATTCTAGTTGTTTGGCCGAAAAACACAAAAAATAAGGAACGATCATGGCGGGGCGGATACTATGGTTCCTTAGGTCGTATTTGATGGCCCGAAAAATTTTTAGGCGATCGGGGTTCGGGGTTCCCGGGACCCTTTGGAAGGCGTGGGCTAAAGCACACGAAAATATGGAAATCGCGCGGAATTCTAGTTTTTTGGCTGAAAAATGAAAAAGACTAGGAACGATCATGGCGGGGCGGTGACTATGGTTCCTTAGGTCGTATTTGATAGTCTGGAAAATTTTTAGACGATCCGGCTCCGGGGGGCCCGACCCACTCGGAAGGCGTGGGCTATAGCACACAAGAATATGGGAATTGGGCGGAATTCTATGTTTTTGGCCAAAAAATGCAAAACATGAGGAACGATCATGGCGAGGCGGTGTCTATGGTTCCTTAGGTCCTAATTGATGGGCCGAAAATTTTTTAGGCGATCCGAGTCCGGCGGCCCGGCCTACTCGGAAGGCGTGGGCAATAGCACACAAAAATATGGTAATCGAGCGAAATTCTAGTTTTATGGCCGAAAAACGCAATAAATGAGGAACGATCATGGCGGGGCGGTGACTATGGTTCCTTAGGTCTTATTTGATGGCCCGAAAAATTTTAGGCGATCGGGGTCCATGGCTCCCGGGACCACTTGGAAGGCGTAAGCCATAGCACACGAAAATATGCAAATCGCGCGGAGTTCTAGTTTTTTGGCCAAAAAATGCAAAGCATTTGGAACGATCATGGTGTGGCGGTGACTATGGTACCTTAGGTCGTATTTGGTAGTCCGGAAAAATTTTAGGCGATCGGGGTCCGCGGCTCCCCGGACCACTTGGAAGGAGTGGGTATAACACACGAAAATATGGGAATCGGGCGTAATTCTAGTTTTTTGGCCGAAAAATGCAAAAAATGAGAAACGATGATGGCGGGGCGGTTACTATGGTTCCTTAGGTCATATTTGACGGCCCGGAAAAATTTTAGGCGATCGGGGTCCGGGGGTCCCGGAACCACTGGGAAGGGTGGGCAATAGCACACAAAAATATTGTAATCGGGCGGAATTCTAGTTTTTTGGCCGAAAACGCAACAAATGAGGAATGATCATGGATGGGCGGTGACTATGGTTCCTTAGGTCATATTTGATAGTCCGGAAAAATTTTAGGTGATAGGGGTCCTGAGGTCCCGGGACCACTCGGAAGGTGTGGGCTATAACACACAAAAATATGGGAATCGCGCGGAATTCTAGTTGTTTGGCCGAAAAACGAAACAAATAAGGAACGATCATGGCGGGGCGGATACTATGGTTCCTTAGGTCGTATTTGATAGTCCGAAAAAATTTTAGGCAATAGGGGTCAGGAGGTCCCGGGACCACTCGGAAGGCGTGGGCTATAACACACAACATATGGGAATCGCGCGGAATTCTAGTTGTTTGGCCGAAAGAGGCAAAAAATAAGGAACGATCATGGCTGGGCGGTGACTATGGTTTCTTAGGTCTAATTTGATAGTCCGGAAAAATTTTAGGCGATAGGGGTCCGGAGACCCGGGACCACTCGGAAGGCGTGGGCTATAACACACAAAAATATGGGATCGCGCGGAATTCTAGTTGTTTGGCCGAAAAAACGCAACAAATGAGGAATGATCATGGCTGGGCGGTGACTATGGTTCCTTAGGTCGTATTTGATAGTCCGGGAAAATTTTAGGCGATAAGGGTCCTGAGGTCCCGGGACCACTCAGAAGGTGTGGGCTATAACACACAAAAATATGGGAATCGCGCGGAATTCTAGTTGTTTGGCCGATAAACGCAAAAAATAAGGAACGATCATGGCGGGGCGGATACTATGGTTCCTTAGGTCATATTGGATGGCCCGGAAAATTTTTAGGCGATCGGGGGTCCGTGGCTCCCGGGACACATTGGAAGGCATGGGCTAAAACACACGAAAATATGGAAATCGCGCGGAATTCAAGTTTTTTGGCTGAAAAATGCAAAAGACTAGGAACGATCATGGCGGGGCGGTGACTATGGTTCCTTAGGTCGTATTTGATAGTCTGGAAAATTTTTAGGCGATCCGGCTCCGGGGGGCCCGACCCACTCGGAAGGCGTGGGCGATAGCACACTAAAATATGGGAATCGGGCGGAATTCTACTTTTTGGCCAAAAAATGCAAAAAATGAGGAACGATCATGGCGAGGCGGTGACTATGGTTCCTTAGGTCCTAATTGATGGCCCGAAAACTTTTTAGGCGATCCGAGTCAGGCGGCCCGGCCCACTCGGAAGGCATGGGCAATAGCACATAAAAATATGGTAATCGAGCAAAATTCTAGTTTTTTGGCCGAAAACCGCAATAAATGAGTAACGATCATGGCGGGGTGGTGACTATGGTTCCTTAGGTCCTATTTGATGGCCCGAAAAATTTTAGGCGATCGGGGTCCACGGCTCCCGGGACCGCTCGGAAGGCGTAAGCTATAGCACACGAAAATATGCAAATCGCGCAGAGTTCTAGTTTTTTGTCCAAAAAATGCAAAGCATTTGGAACGATCATGGTGGGGCGGTGACTATGGTACCTTAGGTCGTATTTTATAGTCCGGAAAAATTTTAGGCGATCGTGGTCCGCGGCTCCCCGGACCACTTGGAAGGCGTGGGTATAGCACACCAAAATATGGAAATCGGGCGTAATTCTAGTTTTTTTCCGAAAAATGCAAAAAATGGGAAACGATGATGGAGGGGCGGTTACTATTGTTCCTTAGGTCGTATTTGACGGCCCGAAAAAATTTTAGGCGATCGGGGTCCGGGGTTCCCGGAACCACTGGGAAGGGTGGGCAATAGCACACAAAAATATTGTAATCGGGCGGAATTCTAGTTTTTTGGCCGAAAAATGCAACAAATGAGGAATGATCATGGCTGGGCAGTGTCTATGGTTCCTTAGGTCATATTTGTTAGTCCGGAAAAATTTTAGGAGATAAGGGTCCTGAGGTCCCGGGACCACACGGAAGGTGTGGGCTATAACACACAAAAATATGGGAATCGCGCGGAATTCTAGTTGTTTGGCCGAAAAACGCAAAAAATAATGAACGATCATGGCGGGGCGGATACTATGGTTCCTTAGGTCGTATTTGATTGCCTGGAAAAATTTTAGGCGATGGGGTCTGCGGCTCTTGGGACCACTCGGAATGCGTGGGTATAGCACACGAAAATATGGGAATCGGGCGAAATTCTAGGTCTTTTTCTGTAACATGCAAAAAATGTGGAAAGATCTTGGCAGGGTGGTGACTATGGTTCCTTTGGTCTTATTTGATAGTCCGGAAAAATATTAGGCGATAGGGGTCCGGAGGTCCCGGGACCACACGAAAGGCGTGGGCTATAACACACAAAAATATGGGAATCGCGCGGAATTCTAGTTGTTTGGCCGAAAAACGCAAAAAATGAGGAACGATCATGGCGGGGCGGATACTATGGTTCCTTAGGTCGTATTTGATAGTCCGGAAAAATTTTAGGCGATAGGGGTCAGGAGGTCCCGGGACCACTCGGAAGGCGTGGGCTATAACACACAAAAATATGGGAATCGCGCGGAATTCTAGTTGTTTGGCCGAAAAACGCAAAAAATGAGGAACGATCATGGCGGGGTGGTTACTATGGTTTCTTAGGTCTTATTTGATAATCCAGAAAATTTTTAGGCGATAGGGGTCCGGAGACCCGGGACCACTTGTAAGGCGTGGTATAGCACACGAAAATATGGGAATCGGGCGGAATTCTAGTTGTTTGGCCGAAAAATGCAAAAAATGAGAAACGATCATGGCGGGAAGGTGACTATGGTTCCTTAGGTCTTATTTGATGGCCCAAAAACTTTTTAGTTGATCCGAGTGCGGGGGGCACGACCCACTCGGAAGACGTGGGCTATAGCACACGAAAATATGGGAATCGCGCGGAATTCTAGTTGTTTGGCCGAAAAACGCAAAAAATAAGGAACGATCATGGTGGGGTGGATACTATGGTTCCTTAGGTCGTATTTGATGGCCCGAAAAAAGTTTTAGGCGATGGGGGTTCGGGGTTCCCGGGACCCCTTGGAAGGCATGGGCTAAAGCACACGAAAATATGGAAATCGCGCGGAATTCTAGTTTTTTGGCTGAAAAATGCAAAAGACTAGGAACGATCATGGTGGGGCAGTGACTATGGTTTCTTAGGTCGTATTTGATAGTCCAGTATACTTTTAGGCGATCCGGCTCCTGGGGGCCCGACCCACTCGGATAGCACACAATAATATGGGAATCGGGCGGAATTCTATTTCTTTGGCCAAAAAATGCAAAAAATGAGGAACAATCATGGCGAGGCGGTGACTATGGTTCCTTAGGTCCTAATTGATGGCCCGAAAAGTTTTTAGGTGATCCGAGTCTGGCGGCCCGGCCCACTCGGAAGGCGTGGGCAATAGCACACAAAAATATGGTAATCGAGCGAAATTCGAATTTTTTGGCCGAAAAACGCAATAAATGAGGAACGATCATGTTGGGGCGGTGACTATGGTTCCTTAGGTCTTATTTGATGGCCCGGAAAATTTTAGGCGATCGGGGTCCACGGCTCCCGGGACCACTCGGAAGGCGTAAGCTATAGCACACGAAAATATACAAATCGCGCAGAGTTCTAGATTTTTGGCCAAAAAATGCAAAGCATTTAAAACGTTCATGGTGGGGCGGTGACTATGGTACCTTAGGTCGTATTTGAAAGTCCAAAAATTTTTTAGGCGATCGGGGTCCGCGGCTCCCCGGACCACTTGGAAGGCGTGGGTATAGCACACGAAAATATGGGAATCGGACGTAATTCTAGTTTTTTGGCCGAAAAATGCAAAAAATGAGAAACGATGATGGCGGGGCAGTTACTATGGTTCCTTAGGTCATATTTGACGGCCCGGAAAAATTTTAGGCGATCGGGGTCCGGGGGTTCCGGAACCACTGCGAAGGGTGGGCAATAGCACACAAAAATATTGTAATCGGGCGGAATTCTAGTTTTTTGGCCGAAAACGCAACAAATGAGGAATGATCATGGATGGGCGGTGACTATGGTTCCTTAGGTCATATTTGATAGTCCGGAAAAATTTTAGGCGATAGGGGTCCTGAGGTCCCGGGACAAACTCGGAAGGTGTGGGCTATAACACACAAAAATATGGGAATCGCGCGGAATTCTAGTTGTTTGGCCGAAAAACGCAAAAAATAAGGAACGATCATGGCGGGGCGGATACTATGGTTCCTTAGGTCGTATTTGATAGTCCGAAAAAATTTTAGGCAATAGGGGTCAGGAGGTCCCGGGACCACTCTGAAGGCGTGGGCTATAACACACAACATATGGGAATCGCGCGGAATTCTAGTTGTTTGGCCGAAAAAGGGAAAAAATAAGGAACGATCATGGTTGGGCGGTGACTATGGTTTCTTAGGTCTTATTTGATAGTCCGGAAAATTTTTTGGCGATCGGGGTCCTTACACCCGGGACCACTTGTAAGGCGTGGGTATAGCACACGAAAATATGGGAATCGGGCGGAATTCTAGTTGTTTCGCCGAAAATTGCAAAAAATGAGAAATGATCATGGCGTGAAGGTGACTATGGTTCCTTAGGTCTTATTTGATGGCCCAAAAACTTTTTAGGTGATCCGAGTGCGGGGGGCACGGCCCACTCGGAAGGCGTGGGCTATAGCACACGAAAATATGGGAACCGCGCGGAATTCTAGTTGTTTGGCCGAAAAACACAAAAAATAAGGAACGATCATGGCGGGGCGGATACTATGGTTCCTTTGGTCGTATTTGATGGCCCGGAAAATTTTTAGGCGATCGGGGTTCGGGGTTCCCGGGACCCCTTGGAAGGCGTCGGCTATAGCACACGAAAATATGGAAATCGCGCGGAATTCTAGTTTTTTGGCTGAAAAATGCAAAAGACTAGGAATGATCATGGCGGGGCGGTGACTATGGTTCCTTAGGTCGTATTTGATAGTCTGGAAAATTTTTAGGCGATCCGGCTCCGGGGGGCCCGACCCACTCGTAAGGCGTGGGAGATAGCACACAAAAATATGGGAATCGGGCGGAATTCTATTTTTTTGGCCAAAAAAGGCAAAACATGAGGAACGATCATGGCAAGGCGGTGACTATGGTTCCTTAGGTCTTATTTGATGGCCCGAAAAATTTTAGGCGATCGGGGTCCACGGCTCCCGGGACCACTCGGAAGGCGTAAGCCATAGCACACGAAAATATGCAAATCGCGCGGAGTTCTAGTTTTTCGGCCAAAAAATACAAAGCATTTGGAACGATCATGGTGTGGCGGTGACTATGGTACCTTAGGTCGTATTTGGTAGTCCGGAAAAATTTTAGGCGATCGGGGTCCGCGGCTCCCCGGACCACTTGGAAGGAGTGGGTATAGCACACGAAAATATGGGAATCGGGCGTAATTCTAGTTTTTTTAACGAAAAATGCAAAAAATGAGAAACCATGATGGCGGGGCGGTTACTATGGTTCCTTAGGTCGTATTTGACGGCCCGAAAAAATTTTAGGCGATGGGGGTCCGGGGGTCCCGGAACCACTGGGAAGGTTGGGCAATAGCACACAAAAATATTGTAATCGGGCGGAATTCTAGTTTTTTGGCCGAAAAATGCAACAAATGAGGAATGATCATGACTGGGCGGTGATTATGGTTCCTTAGGTCATATTTGATTGTCCGGAAAAATTTTAGACCATAGGGGTCCTGAGGTCCCGAGACCACTGGGATGGTGTGGGCTATAACACACAAAAATATGGGAAGCGCGCGGAATTCTAGTTGTTTGGCAGAAAAACGCAAAAAATAAGGAACGATCATGGCGGGGCAGATACTATGATTCCTTAGGTCGTGTTTGATTGCCCGGAAAAATTTTAGGCGATCGGGGTCCGCGGCACTTGGGACCACTCGGAATGCGTGGGTATAGCGCACGAAAATATGGGAATCGGGCGAAATTCTAGGTCTTTTTCAGTAACATGCAAAAAATGTGGAAAGATCTTGGCAGGGCGGTTACTATTGTTCCTTAAGTCGTATTTGATGGCCCAGAAAAATTTTAGGCGATCGGGGTCCGGGGGTCCCGGAACCACTGGGAAAGGTGGGCAATAGCACACAAAAATATTGTAATCGGGCGGAATTCTAGTTTTTTGGCCGAAAAACGCAACAAATGAGGAATGATCATGGCGGGGCGGATAATATGGTTCCTTAAGTCGTATTTGATAGTCCGGAAAAATTTTAGGCGATAGGGGTCAGGAGGTCCTGGGACCACTCGGAAGGCGTGGGCTATAACACACAAAAATATGGGAATCGCGCGGAATTCTAGTTGTTTGGCCGAAAAATGCAAAAACTAAGGAACGATCATGGCTATGCGGTGACTATGGTTCCTTAGGTCTTATTTGATAGTCCGGAAATATTTTAGGCGATAGGGGTCCTGAGACCCGGGACCACTTGTAAGGCATGGGTATAGCACACGAATATATGGGAATCGGGCAGAATTCTAGTTGTTTGGCCGAAAAATGCAAAAAAAGAGGAACGATCATGGAGGGGCGGATACTATGGTTCCTTAGGTCGTATTTGATAGTCCGGAAAAATTTTAGGCGATAGGGGTCAGGAGGTCCCGAGACCACTCGGAAGGCGTGGGCTATAACACACAAAAATATGGAAATCGCGCGGAATTCTAGTTGTTTGGCCGAAAAACGCAAAAAATAAGGAACGATCATGGCGGGGCGGATACTATGGTTCCTTAGGTCGTATTTGATGGCCCGGAAAATTTTTAGGCGATCGGGGTTCCCGGGACCGCTTGGAAGGCGTGGGCTAAAGCAAACGAAAATATGGAAATCGCGCGGAATTCTAGTTTTTTGGCTGAAAAATGCAAAAGCCTATGAACGATCATGGCGGGGCGGTGACTATGGTTCCTTAGGTCGTATTTGATAGTCCAAAAATTTTTTAGGCGATCCGGCTCCGGGTGGCCCGACCCACTCGGAAGGCGTGGGCGATAGCACACACAAATATGGTAATCGGGCGGAATTCTAGTTTTTTGGCCGAAAAACGCAACAAATGAGGAATGATCATGGCTGGGCGGTGACTATGGTTCCTTAGGTCATATTTGATAGTCCGGAAAAATTTTATGCGATCGGGGTCCGCGGCTCCCCGGACCACTTGGAAGGCGTGGGTATAGCACACAAAAATATGGGAATTAGGCGTAATTCTAGTTTTTTGGCCGAAAAATGCAAAAAATGAGAAACGATGATGGCTGGGCGGTTACTATGGTTCCTTAGGTCATATTTGATGGCCCGGAAAAATTTTAGGCGATCGGGGTCCGGGGGACCCGGAACCACTGTGAAGGGTGGGCAATAGCACACAAAAACATTGTAATCGGGCGGAATTCTAGATTTTTGGGCGAAAAACGCAACAAATGAGGAATGATCATGGCTGGGCGGTGACTATGGTTCCTTAGGTCATATTTGATAGTCCGGAAAAATTTTAGGCGATAGGGGTCCTGAGGTCCCTGGACCACTCGGAATGTGTGGGCTATAACACACAAAAATATGGGAATCGCGCGAAATTCTGCGAAAAACACAAAAAATAAGGAACGATCATGGCGGGGCGGATATTATGGTTCCTTAGGTCGTATTTGATTGCCCGGAAAAATTTTAGGCGATCGGGGTCCGCGGCTCTTGGGACCACTCGGAATGCGTGGGTATAGCACACGAAAATATGGGAATCGGGCGAAATTCTAGGTTTTTTCAATAACATGCAAAAAATGTGGAAAGATCTTGGCAGGGTGGTGACTATGGTTCCTTTTGTCTTATTTGATAGTCCGGAAAAATATTAGGCGATCGGGGTCTAGGGGTCCCGGAACCACTTGGAAGGGTGGGCAATAGCACACAAAAATATTGTAATCGGGCGGAATTCTAGTTTTTTGGACGAAAAACGCAACAAATGAGGAATGATCATGGCGGGGCGGATACTATGGTTCCTTAGGTCGTATTTGATAGTCCGGAACTATTTTAGGCGATAGGGGTCCGGAGACCCGGGACCACTTGTAAGGCATGGGTATAGCACACGAAAATATGGGAATCGGGCGGAATTCTAGTTGTTTGGCCGAAAAATGCAAAAAAAGAGGAACGATCATGGCGGGGCAGATACTATGGTTCCTTAGTTCATATTTGATAGTCCGGAAAAATTTTAGGCGATAGGGGTCAGGAGGTCCCGGGACCACTCGGAAGGTATGGGCTATAACACACAAAAATATGGGAATCGCGCGGAATTCTAGTTCTTTGGCCAAAAAACGCAAAACATAAGGAACGATCATGGCGGGGCGGATACTATGGTTCCTTAGGTCGTATTTGATGGCCTGAAAATTTTTTAGGCGATCGGGGTTCGGGGTTCCCGGGACCCCTTGGAAAGCATGGGCTAAAGCAAACGAAAATATGGAAATCGCGCGGAATTCTAGTTTTTTGGCTGAAAAATGCAAAAGACTATGAACGATCATGGCGGGGAGGTGACTATGGTTCCTTAGGTCGTATTTGATAGTCCGAAAAATTATTAGGCGATCCGGCTCCGGGGGGCCCGACCCACTCGGAAGGCGTGGGCGATAGCACACACAAATATGGTAATCGGGCGAAATTCTAGTTTTTTTTGCCGAAAAACGCAACAAATGAGGAATGATCATGGCTGGGCGGTGACTATGGTTCCTTAGGTCATATTTGATAGTCCGGAAAAATTTTAGGCGATAGGGGTCCTGAGGTCCCGGGACCACTCGGAATGTGTGGGCTATAACACACAAAAATATGGGAATCGCGCGAAATTCTGCGAAAAACACAAAAAATAAGGAACGATCATGGCGGGGCGGATATTATGGTTCCTTAGGTCGTATTTGATTGCCCGGAAAAATTTTAGGCGATCGGGGTCCGCGGCTCTTGGGACCACTCGGAATGCGTGGGTATATCACACGAAAATATGGGAATCAGGCGAAATTCTAGGGTTTTTCAGTAACATGCAAAAAATGTGGAAAGATCTTGGCAGGGTGGTGACTATGGTTCCTTTGGTCTTATTTGATAGTCCGGAAAAATATTAGGCGATAGGGGTCCGGAGATCCCGGGACCACTCGGAAGGCATGGGCTATAACACACAAAAATATGGGAATCGCGCGGAATTCTAGTTGTTTGGCCGAAAAACGCAAAAAAGAAGGAACGATCATGGCGGGGCAGATACTATGGTTCCTTAGGTCGTATTTGATAGTCCGGTAAGATTTTAGGCGATAGGGGTCAGGAGGTCCCGGGACCACTCGGAAGGCGTGGCTATAACACACAAAAATATGGGAATCGCACGGAATTCTAGTTGTTTGGCCGAAAAACGCAAATAATAAGGAACGATCATGGCTGGGCGGTGACTATGGTTCCTTAGGTCTTATTTGATACTCCGGAAAATTTTTTGGCGATAGCGGTCCTGAGACCCAGGACCACTTGTAAGGCGTGGGTATAACACACGAAAATATGGGAATCGGGCGGAATTCTAGTTGTTTGGCCGAAAAATGCAAAAAATGAGAAACGATCATGGCGGGAAGGTGACTATGGTTCCTTAGGTCTTATTTGATGGCCCAAAAACTTTTTAGGTGATCCGAGTGCGGGGGGCACGTCCCACTCGGAAGGCGTGGGCTATAGCACACGAAAATATGGGAATCGCACGGAATTCTAGTTGTTAGGCCGAAAAACACAAAAAATAAGGAACGATCATGGCGGGGCGGATACTATGGTTCCTTAGGTCGTATTTGATGGCCCGAAAAATTTTTAGGCGATCCAGCTCCGGGGGGCCCGACCCACTCGGAAGGCGTGGGCGATAGCACACAAAAATATGGGAATCGGGCGGAATTCTATTTTTTTGGCCAAAAAAGGCAAAACATGAGGAACGATCATGGCGAGGCGGTGACTATGGTTCCTTAGGTCCTAACTGATGGGCCGAAAATTTTTTAGGCGATCCGAGTCCGGCGGCCCGGCCTACTCGGAAGGCGTGGGCAATAGCACACAAAAATATGATAATCGAGCGAAATTCCTGTTTTTTGGCCGAAAAACGCAATAAATGAGGAACGATCATGGCGGGGCGGTGACTATGGTTCCTTAGGTCTTATTTGATGGCCTAAAAAATTTTAGGCGATCGGGGTCCACGGCTCCCGGGACCACTCGGAAGGCGTAAGCCATAGCACACGAAAATATGCAAATCGCGCGGAGTTCTAGTTTTTTGGCCGAAAAATGTAAAGCATTTGGAACGATCATGGTGTGGCGGTGACTATGGTACCTTAGGTCGTATTTGGTAGTCCGGAAAAATTTTAGGCGATCGGGGTCCGCGGCTCCCCGGACCACTTGGAAGGAGTGGGTATAGCACACGAAAATATGGGAATCGGACGTAATTCTAGTTTTTTGGCCGAAAAATGCAAAAACTGAGAAACCATGATGGCGGGGCGGTTACTATGGTTCCTTAGGTCGTATTTGACGGCCCGGAAAAATTTTAGGCGATCGGGGTCCGGGGGTCCCGGAACCACTGGGAAGGTTGGGCAATAGCACACAAAAATATTGTAATCGGGCGGAATTCTAGTTTTTTGGCCGAAAAACGCAACAAATGAGGAATGATCATGACTGGGCGGTGAGTATGGTTCCTTAGGTCATATTTGATTGTCCGGAAAAATTTTAGGCCATAGGGGTCCTGAGGTCCCGAGACCACTGGGAAGGTGTGGGCTATAACACACAAAAATATGGGAATCGCGCGGAATTCTAGTTGTTTGGCAGAAAAATGCAAAAAATAAGGAACGATCTTGGCGAGGCGGATACTATGGTTCCTTAGGTCGTATTTGATTGCCCGGAAAAATTTTAGGCGATCGGGGTCCGCGGCTCTTGGGACCACTCGGAATGCGTGGGTATAGCACACGAAAATATGGGAATCGGGCGAAATTCTAGGTCTTTTTCAGTAACATGCAAAAAATGTGGAAAGATCTTGGCAGGGTGGTTACTATGGTTCCTTAAGTCGTATTTGATGGCCCAGAAAAATTTTAGGCGATCGGGGTCCGGGGGTCCCTGAACCACTGGGAAAGGTGGGCAATAGCACACAAAAATATTGTAATCGGGCGGAATTCTAGTTTTTTGGCCGAAAAATGCAACAAATGAGGAATGATCATGGCGGGGCGGATACTATGGTTCCTTAGGTCGTATTTGATAGTCCGGAAAAATTTTAGGCGATAGGGGTCAGGAGGTCCTGGGACCACTCGGAAGGCGTGGGCTATAACACACAAAAATATGGGAATCGCGCGGAATTCTAGTTGTTTGGCCGAAAAACACAAAAACTAAGGAACGATCATGGCTATGCGGTGACTATGGTTCCTTAGGCCTTATTTGATAGTTCGGAAATATTTTAGGCGATAGGGGTCCTGAGACCCGGGACCACTTGTAAGGCATGGGTATAGCACACGAAAATATGGGAATCGGGCGGAATTCTAGTTGTTTGGCCGAAAAATGCAAAACAAGAGGAACGATCATGGAGGGGCGGATACTATGGTTCCTTAGGTCGTATTTGATAGTCTGGAAAAATTTTAGGCGATAGGGGTCAGGAGGTCCCGAGACCACTCGGAAGGCATGGGCTATAACACACAAAAATATGGAAATCGCGCGGAATTCTAGTTGTTTGGCCGAAAAACGCAAACAATAAGAAACGATCATGGCGGGGCGGATACTATGGTTCCTTAGGTCATATTTGATGGCCCGGATAATTTTTAGGCGATCGGGGATCCCGGGACCCCTTGGAAGGCGTGGGCTAAAGCAAACGAAAATATGGAAATCGCACAGAATTCTAGTTTTTTGGCTGAAAAATGCAAAAGACTATGAACGTTCATGGCGGGGCAGTGACTATGGTTCCTTAGGTCGTATTTGATAGTCCGAAAATTTTTTAGGCGATCCGGCTCCGGGGGGCACGACCCACTCGGAAGGCGTGGGCGATAGCACACATAAATATGGTAATCGGGCGGAATTCTAGTTTTTTGGCTGAAAAACGCAACAAATGAGGAATGATCATGGCTGGGCGGTGACTATGGTTCCTTAGGTCATATTTGATAGTACGGAAAAATTTTAGGCTATAGGGGTCCTGAGGTCCCGGGACCACTCGTAAGGTGTGGGCTATAACACACAAAAATATGGGAATCGCGCGGAATTCTAGTTGTTTGGCCGAAAAACGCAAAAAATAAGGAACGATCATGGCGGGGCGGATACTATGGTTCCTTAGGTCGTATTTGATAGTCCGAAAAAATTTTAGGCAATAGGGGTCAGGAGGTCCCGGGACCACTCGGAAGGCGTGGGCTATAACACACAACATATGGGAATCGCGCGGAATTCTAGTTGTTTGGCCGAAAAAGGCAAAAAATAAGGAACGATCATGGCTGGGCGGTGACTATGGTTCCTTAGGTCTTATTGATAGTCCGGAAAATTTTTTGCCGATAGGGGTCCTGAGACCCGGGACCACTTGTAAGGCGTGGGTATAGCACACGAAAATATGGGAATCGGGCGGAATTCTAGTTGTTTGGCCGAAAAATGCAAAAAATGAGAAACGATCCTGGCGGGAAGGTGACTATGGTTCCTTAGGTCTTATTTGATGGCCCAAAAACTTTTTAGGTGATCCGCGTGCGGTGGGCACGGCCCACTCGGAGGGCGTGGGATATAGCACACGAAAATATGGGAACCGCGCAGAATTCTAGTTTTTTGGCTGAAAAATGCAAAAGACTAGGAACGATCATGGCGGGGCGGTGACTATGGTTCCTTAGGTCGTATTTGATAGTCCGGAAAATTTTTAGGCGATCCGGCTCCGGGGGCCCGACCCACTCGAAAGGCGTGGGCGATAGCACACAAAAATATGGGAATCGGGCGGAATTCTATTTTTTTGGCCAAAAAAGGCAAAACATGAGGAACGATCATGGCGAGGTAGTGACTATGGTTCCTTATGTCCTAATTGATGGGCCGAAAATTTTTTAGGCGATCCGAGTCCGGCGGCCCGGCCTACTCGGAAGGCGTGGGCAATAGCACACAAAAATATGGTAATCGAGCGAAATTCTAGTTTTTTGGCCGAAAAACGCAATAAATGAGGAACGATCATGGCGGGGCGGTGACTATGGTTCCTTAGGTCTTATTTGATGGCCCGAAAAATTTTAGGCGATCGGGGTCCACGGCTCCCGGGACCACTCGGAAGGCGTAAGCCATAGCACACGAAAATATGCAAATCGCGCGGAGTTCTAGTTTTTTGGCCAAAAAATGCATAGCATTTGGAACGATCATGGTGTGGCGGTGACTATGGTACCTTAGGTCGTATTTGGTAGTCCGGAAAAATTTTAGGCGATCGGGGTCCGCGGCTCCCCGGACCACTTGGAAGGAGTGGGTATAGCACACGAAAATATGGCAATCGGGCATAATTCTAGTTTTTTGGCCGAAAAATGCAAAAAATGAGAAACCATGATGGCGGGGCGGTTACTATGGTTCCTTAGGTCGTATTTGATGGCCCGGAAAAATTTTAGGCGATCGAGGTCCGGGGGTCCCGGAACCACTGGGAAGGTTGGGCAATAGCACACAAAAATATTGTAATCGGGCGGAATTCTAGTTTTTTGGCCGAAAAACGCAACAAATGAGGAATGATCATGACTGGGCGGTGAGTATGGTTCCTTAGGTCATATTTGATTGTCCGGAAAAATTTTAGGCCATAGGGGTCCTGAGGTCCCGAGACCACTGGGAAGGTGTGGGCTATAACACACAAAAATATGGGAATCGCGCGGAATTCTAGCTGTTTGGCAGAAAAACGCAAAAAATAAGGAACGATCATGGCGGGGCGGATACTATGGTTCCTTAGGTCGTATTTGATTGCCCGGAAAAATTTTAGGCGATCGGGGTCCGCGGCTCTTGGGACCACTCGGAATGCGTGGGTATAGCACACGAAAATATGGGAATCGGGCGAAATTCTAGGTCTTTTTCAGTAACATGCAAAAAATGTGGAAAGATCTTGGCAGGGCGGTGACTATGGTTCCTTTGGTCTTATTTGATGGCCCATAAAAATTTTAGGCGATCGGGGTCCGGGGGTCCCGGAACCACTGGGAAAGGTGGGCAATAGCACACAAAAATATTGTAATCGGGCGGAATTCTAGTTTTTTGGCCGAAAAACGCAACAAATGAGGAATGATCATGGCGGGGCGGATAATATGGTTCCTTAAGTCGTATTTGATAGTCCGGAAAAATTTTAGGCGATAGGGGTCAGGAGGTCCTGGGACCACTCGGAAGGCGTGGGCTATAACACACAAAAATATGGGAATCGCGCGGAATTCTAGTTGTTTGGCCGAAAAATGCAAAAACTAAGGAACGATCATGGCTATGCGGTGACTATGGTTCCTTAGGTCTTATTTGATAGTCCGGAAATATTTTAGGCGATAGGGGTCCTGAGACCCGGGACCACTTGTAAGGCATGGGTATAGCACACGAATATATGGGAATCGGGCAGAATTCTAGTTGTTTGGCCGAAAAATGCAAAAAAAGAGGAACGATCATGGAGGGGCGGATACTATGGTTCCTTAGGTCGTATTTGATAGTCCGGAAAAATTTTAGGCGATAGGGGTCAGGAGGTCCCGAGACCACTCGGAAGGCGTGGGCTATAACACACAAAAATATGGAAATCGCGCGAAATTCTAGTTGTTTGGCCGAAAAACGCAAAAAATAAGGAACGATCATGGTGGGGCGGATACTATGGTTCCTTAGGTCGTATTTGATGGCCCGGAAAATTTTTAGGCGATCGGGGTTCGGGGTTCCCGGGACCCCTTGGAAGGCGTGGGCTAAAGCAAACGAAAATATGGAAATCGCGCGGAATTCTAGTTTTTTGGCTGAAAAATGCAAAAGACTATGAACGATCATGGCAGGGCGGTGATTATGGTTCCTTAGGTCGTATTTGAAAGTCCGAAAATTTTTTAGGCGATCCGGCTCCGGGGGGCCCGACCCACTCGGAAGGCGTGGGCGATAGCACACACAAATATGGTAATCGGGCGGAATTCTAGTTTTTTGGCCGAAAAACGCAACAAATGAGGAATGATCATGGCTGGGCGGTGACTATGGTTCCTTAGGTCATATTTGATAGTCCGGAAAAATTTTAGGCGATCGGGGTCCGCGGCTCCCCGGACCACTTGGAAGGCGTGGGTATAGCACACGAAAATATGGGAATTAGGCGTAATTCTAGTTTTTTGCCCGAAAAATGCAAAAAATGAGAAACGATGATGGCGGGACGGTTACTATGGTTCCTTAGGTCATATTTGATGGCCCGGAAAAATTTTAGGCGATCGGGGTCCGGGGGTCCCGGAACCACTGGGTAGGGTGGGCAATAGCACACAAAAATATTGTAATCGGGCGGAATTCTAGATTTTTGGCCGAAAAATGCAACAAATGAGAAATGATCATGGCTGGACGGTGACTATGGTTCCTTAGGTCATATTTGATAGTCCGGAAAAATTTTAGGCGATAGGGGTCCTAAGGTCCCGGGACCACTCGGAATGTGTGGGCTATAACACACAAAAATATGGGAATCGCGCGAAATTCTGCGAAAAAACGCAAAAAATAAGGAACGATCATGGCGGGGCGGATATTATGGTTCCTTAGGTCGTATTTGATTGCCCGGAAAAATTTTAGGCGATCGGGGTCCGCGGCTCTTGGGACCACTCGGAATGCGTGGGTATAGCACACGAAAATATGGGAATCGGGCGAAATTCTAGGTCTTTTTCAGTAACATGCAAAAAATGTGGAAAGATCTTGACAGGGCGGTGACTATGGTTCCTTTGGTCTTATTTGATAGTCCTGAAAAAAATTAGGCGATCGGGGTCCGGGGGTCCCGGAACCACTGGGAAGGGTGGGCAATAGCACACAAAAATATTGTAATCGGGCGGAATTCTAGTTTTTTGGCCGAAAAACACAACAAATGAGGAATGATCATGGCAGGGCGGATACTATGGTTCCTTAGGTCGTATTTGATAGTCCGGAAACATTTTAGGCGATAGGGGTCAGGAGGTCCTGGGACCACTCGGAAGGCGTGGGCTATAACACACAAAAATATGGGAATCGCGCGGAATTCTAGTTGTTTGGCCGAAAAACGCAAAAAATAAGGAACGATCATGGCTATGCGGTGACTATGGTTCCTTAGGTCTTATTTGATAGTCCGGAAATATTTTAGGCGATAGGGGTCCGGAGACCCGGGACCACTTGTAAGGCATGGGTATAGCACACGAAAATATGGGAATCGGGCAGAATTCTAGTTGTTTGGCCGAAAAATGCAAAAAAAGAGGAACGATCATGGCGGGGCAGATACTATGGTTCCTTAGTTCGTATTTGATGGTCCGGAAAAATTTAAGGCGATAGGGGTCAGGAGGTCCCGGGACCACTCGGAAGGCGTGGGCTATAACACACAAAAATATGGGAATCGCGCGGAATTCTAGTTGTTTGGCCGAAAAATGCAAAAAATAAGGAACGATCATGGCGGGGCGGATACTATGGTTCCTTAGGTCATATTTGATGGCCTGGAAAATTTTTAGGCGATCGGGGTTCGGGGTTCCCGGGACCCCTTGGAAGGCGTGGGCTAAAGCAAACGAAAATATGGAAATCGCGTGAAATTCTAGTTTTTTGGCTGAAAAATGCAAAAGACTATGAACGATCATGGCGGGGCGGTGACTATGGTTCCTTAGGTCGTATTTGATAGTCCGAAAAATTTTTAGGCGATCCGGCTCCGGGGGGCCCGACCCACTCGGAAGGCGTGGGCGATAGCACACACAAATATGGTAATCGGGCGAAATTCTAGTTTTTTGGCAGAAAAATGCAACAAATGAGGAATGATCATGGCTGGGCGGTGACTATGGTTCCTTAGGTCATATTTGATAGTCCGGAAAAATTTTAGGCGATCGGGGTCTGCGGCTCCCCGGACCACTTGGAAGGCGTGGGTATAGCACACGAAAATACGGTAATCAAGCGTAATTCTAGTGTTTTGGCGGTATAGCACACGAAAATACGGTAATCAAGCGTAATTCTAGTGTTTTGGCTGAAAAATGCAAAAAATGAGAAACGATGATGGCGGGGCGGTTACTATGGTTCCTTAGGTCATATTTGATGGCCCGGAAAAATTTTAGGCGACCGGGGTCAGGAGGTCCCGCGAGGAAGGCGTGGGCTGTAACACACAAAAATATGGGAATCGCGCGGAATTCTAGTTGTTTGGCCGAAAAACGCAAATAATAAGGAACGATCATGGCTGGGCGGTGACTATGGTTCCTTAGGTCTTATTTGATAGTCGGGAAAAATTTTAGGCGATAGGGGTCCAGAGACCCGGGACCACTTGTAAGGCATGGGTATAGCACACGAAAATATGGGAATCGGGCGAAATTCTAGTTGTTTTGCAGAAAAATGCAAAAATGAGAAACGATCATGGAGGGAAGGTGACTATGGTTCCTTAGGTCTTATTTGATGGCCCAAAAACGTTTTAGGTGATCCGAGTGAGGGGGCACGGCCCACTCGGAAGGCGTGGGCTATAGCACACGAAAATATGGGAATCGCGCGGAATTCTAGTTGTTTGGCCGAAAAATGCAAAAAATAAGGAACAATCATGGCGGGGCAGATACTATGGTTCCTTAGGTCGTATTTGATTGCCCGGAAAAATTTTAGGCGATCGGGGTCCGCGGCTGTTGGGACCACTCGGAATGCGTGGGTATAGCACACGAAAATATGGGAATCGGGCGAAATTCTAGGTCTTTTTCAGTAACATGCAAAAAATGTGGAAAGATCTTGGCAGGGTGGTGACTATGGTTCCTTTGGTCTTATTTGATAGTCCAGAAAAATATTAGGCGATAGGGGTCCGGAGATCCCGGGACCACTCGGAAGGCGTGGGCTATAACACACAAAAATATGGGAATCGCGCGGAATTCTTGTTGTTTGGCCAAAAAATGCAAAAAAAGAGGAACGATCATTGCGGGGCGGATACTATGGTTCCTTAGGTTGTATTTGATAGTCCGGAAAAATTTTAGGCGATAGGGGTCAGGAGGTCCCGGGACCACTCGGAAGGCGTGGGCTATAACACACAAAAATATGGGAATCACGCGGAATTCTAGTTGTTTGGCCGTAAAACGCAAAACATAAGGAACGATCATGGCTGGGCGGTGTCTATGATTCCTTAGGTCTTATTTGATAGTCCGGAAAAATTTTAGGCGATAGGGGTCCGGAGACCCGGGACCACTTGTAAGGCATGGGTATAGCACACGAAAATATGGGAATCGGGCGGAATTTTAGTTGTTTGGCCGAAAAATGAAAAAAATGAGAAACGATCATGGCGGGAAGGTGACTATGGTTCCTTAGGTATTATTTGAAGGCCCGAAAAGTTTTTAGGCGATCCGAGTCTGGCGGCTCGGCCCACTCGGAAGGCGTGGGCAATAGCACACAAAAATATGGTAATCCAGCGAAATTCTAGTTTTTTGGCCGAAAAATGCAATAAATGAGGAACGATCATGGCGGGGCGGTGACTATGGTTCCTTAGGTCTTATTTGATGGCCCGAAAAATTTTAGGAGATCGGGGTCCACGGCTCCCGAGACCACTCGGAAGGCGTAAGCTATAGCACACGAAAATATGCAAATCGCGCGGAGTTTTAATTTTTTGGACAAAAAATGCAAAGCATTTGGAACGATCATGGTGGGGCGGTGACTATGGTACCTTAGGTCGTATTTGATAGTCCGGAAAAATTTTAGGCGATCGGGGTCCGCGGCTCCCCGGACCACATGGAAGGCGTGGGTATAGCACACGAAAATATGGGAATCGGGCATAATTCTAGTTTTTTGGCTGAAAAATGCAAAAAATGGGAAACGATGATGGCAGGGCGGTTACTATGGTTCCTTAGGACGTATTTGACGGCCCGGGAAAATTTTAGGCGATCGGGGTCCGGGGGTCCACTCGGAAGGAGTGCGCTATTACAAACAAAAATATGGGAATCGCGCGGAATTCTAGTTGTTTGGCCGAAAATGCAAAAAATGAGGAACGATCATGGCGTGAAGGTGACTATGGTTCCTTAGCTCTTATTTGATGCGCCGAAAAGTTTTTAGGCGATCCGAGTCTGGTGGCCCGGCCCACTCGGAAGGCGTGGGCAATAGCACACAAAAATATGGTAATCGAGTGAAATTCTAGTTTTTTGGCCGAAAAATGCAATAAATGAGGAACGATCATGGCGGGGCGGTGACTATGGTTCCTTAGGTCTTATTTGATGACCCGGAAAATTTTAGGCGATCGGGGTCCACGGCTCCCGGGACCACTCGGAAGGCGTAAACTAGCACACGAAAATATGCAAATCGCGCGGAGTTCTAGTTTTTCGGCCAAAAAATGCAAAGCATTTGGAACGATCATGGTGGGGCGGTGGCTATTGTACCTTAGGTCGTATTTGATAGTCCGGAAAAATTTTAGGCGATCGGGGTTCGCGGCTCCCCGGACCACTTGGAAGGCGTGGGTATAGCACACGAAAATATGGGAATCGGGCGTAATTCTAGTTTTTTGGCCGAAAAATGCAAAAAATGAGAAACGATGATGGCGGGGCGGTTACTATGGTTCCTTAGGTCGTATTTGACGGCCCGGGAAAAATTTTAGGCGATCGGGGTCCGGGGGTCCCGGAACCACTGGGAAGGGTGGGCAATAGCACACAAAAATATTGTAATCGGGCGGAATTCTAGTTTTTTGGCCGAAAAACGCAACAAATGAGGAATGATCATGGCTGGGCGGTGACTATGGTTCCTTAGGTCATATTTGATAGTCCGGAAAAATTTTAGGTGATAGCGCTCCGGAGACCCGGGACCACATGTAAGGCGTGGGTATAGCACACAAAAAGTTTTTAGGTGATCCGAGTGCGGGGGGCACGGCCCACTCGAAAGGCGTGGGCTATAGCACACGAAAATATGGGAATCGCGCGAAATTCTAGTCGTTTGGCCGAAAAACGCAAAAAATAAGGAACGATCATGGCGGGGCGGATACTATGGTTCCTTAGGTCGTATTTGATGGCCCGGAAAATTTTTAGGCGTTCGGGGTCGGGCTTCCCGGGACCCCTTGGAAGGGGTGGGCTAAAGCACACGAAAATATGGAAATCCCGCGGAATTCTAGTTTTTTGGCTGAAAAATGCAAAAGACAAGGAACGATCATGGCGGGGCGGTGACTATGGTTCCTTAGGTCGTATTTGATAGTCCGGAAAATTTGTAGGCGATCCGGCTCCGGGGGGCCCGATCCACTCGGAAGGCGTATGGGAATCGGGCGGAATTCTATTTTTTTGGCCAAAAAATGCAAAAAATGAGGAACGATCATGGCGAGGCAGTGACTATGGTTCCTTAGGTCCTAATTGATGGCCCGAAAAGTTTTTAGGCGATCCAAGTCCGGCGGCCCGGCCCACTCGGAAGGCGTGGGCAATAGCACACAAAAATATGATAATCGAGCGAAATTCTAGTATTTTGGCCGAAAAATGCAATAAATGAGGAACGATCATGGCGGGGCGGTGACTATGGTTCCTTAGGTCTTATTTGATGGACCGGAAAATTTTAGGCGATCGGGTTCTATGGCTCCCGGGACCACTCGGAAGGCGTAAGCTATAGCACACGAAAATATGCAAATCACGCGGAGTTCTAGTTTTTTGGCCAAAAAATGCAAAGCATTTGGAACGATCATGGTGGGGCGGTGACTATGGTACCTTAGGTCGTATTTGACAGTCCGGAAAAATTTTAGGCGATCGGGGTCCGCGGCTCCCCGGACCACTTGGAAGGCCTGGGTATAGTACACGAAAATATGGGAATCGGGCGTAATTCTAGTTTTTTGGCCGAAAAATGCAAAAAATGAGAAACGACAATGGCGGGGCGGTTACTATGGTTCCTTAGGTTGTATTTTACGGCCCGGAAAAATTTTAGGCGATCGGGGTCCGGGGGTCCCGGAACCACTGGGAAGGGTGGGGAATAACACACAAAAATATTGTAATCGGGCGGAATTCTAGTTTTTTGGCCGAAAAACGCAACAAATGAGGAATGATCATGGCTGGGCGGTGACTATGGTTCCACATGTCATATTTGATAGTCCGGAAATATTTTAGGCGATAGGGGTCCAGAGGTCCCGGGACCACTCGGAAGGTATGGGCTATAACACACAAAAATATGGGAATCGCGCGGTATTCTAGTTGTTTGGCCGAAAAACACAAAAAATAAGGAACGATCATGGCAGGGCGGATACTATGGTTCCTTAGGTCGTATTTGATAGTCCGGAAACATTTTAGGCGATAGGGGTCAGGAGGTCCCGGGAACCCTTGGAAGGCGTGGGCTAAAGAACACGAAAATATGGAAATCGCGCGGAATTCTAGTTTTTTGGTTGAAAAATGCAAAAGACTAGGAAAGATCATGGCGGGGCGGTGACTATGGTTCCTTAGGTCGTATTTGATAGTCCGGAAAATTTTTAGGCGATCCGGCTCCAGGGGGCCCGACCCACTCGGAAGGCGTGGGCGATAGCACACAAAAATATGGGAATCGGGCGGAATTCTATTTTTTTGGCCAAAAAATGCAAAAAATGAGGAACGATCATGGCGAGGCGGTGAATATGGTTCCTTAGGTCCTAATTGATGGCCCGAAAAGTTTTTAGGCGATCCGAGTCCGGCGGCCCGGCCCACTCGGAAGGCGTGGGCAACAGCACACAAAAATATGGTAATCGAGCGAAATTCTAGTTTTTTGGCCGAAAATGCAATAAATAAGGAACGATCATGGCGGGGCGGTGACTATGGTTCCTTAGGTCTTATTTGATGGCCCGGAAAATTTTAGGCGATCGGGGTCCACGGCTCCCGGGACCACTCGGAAGGCGTAAGCTATAGCACACGAAAATATGCAAATCGCGCGGAGTTCTAGTTTTTTGGCCAAAAAATGCAAAGCATTTGGAACGATCATGGTGGGGCGGTGACTATGGTACCTTAGGTCGTTTTTGATAGTCCAGAAAAATTTTAGGCGATCGGGGTCCGGGGGTCCCGGAACCACTGGGAAGGGTGGGGAATAGCACACAAAAATATTGTAATCGGGCGGAATTCTAGTTTTTTTGCCGAAAAACGCAACAAATCAGGAATGATCATGGCTGGGCGGTGTCTATGGTTTCTTAGGTCATATTTGATAGTCCGGAAAAATTTTAGGAGATAGGGGTCCTGAGGTCCCGGGACCACTCGGAAGGTGTGGGCTATAACACACAAAAATATGAGAATCGCGCGAAATTCTAGTTGTTTGGCCGAAAATTGCAAAAAATAAGGAACGATCATGGCGGGGTGGATACTATGGTTCCTTAGGTCGTATTTTATGCCCGGAAAAATTTTAGGCGATCGGGTTCCGCGGCTCTTGGGACCACTCGGAATGCGTGGGTATAGCACAAGAAAATATGGGAATCGGGCGAAATTCTAGGTCTTTTTCAGTAACATTCAAAAAATGTTGAAAGATCTTGGCTGGGTGGTGACTATGGTTCCTTTGGTCTTATTTGATAGTCTGGAAAAATATTAGGCGATAGGGGTCCGGAGGTCCCGGGACGACTCGAAAGGCATACCCACGCCTTCCAAGTGGTCCGGGGAGCCGCGGACCCCGATCGCCTAAAATTTTTCCGGACTATCAAATACGACCTAAGGTACCATAGTCACTGCCCCACCATGATCGTTCCAAATGCTTTGCATTTTTCGGCCATAAAACTAGAACTCCGCGCGATTTGCATATTTTAGTGTGTTATATAGCTTACGCCTTCTGAGTGGTCCCGGGAGCCGTGGACCCCGATCGCCTAAAATTTTCCGGGCCATCAAATACGACCTAAGGAACCATAGTCACTGCCCTTCCATGATCGTTCCTCATTTATTGCGTTTTTCGTCCAAAAAACTAGAATTTAACTCGATTACCATATTTTTGTGTGCTATTGCCCACGCCTTCCGAGTGGGCCGGGCCGCCAAAAAATATTTCGGGCCATCAATTAGGACCTAAGGAACCATAGTCACCGCCTCCCATGATCGTTCATCATTTTTTGCATTTCTTTGCCAAAAAACTAGAATTTCGCCTGATTCCCATATTTTGCAGTGCTATCGCCCACGCCTTCCGAGTGGGTCGGGCCCCCCGGAGCCGGATCGCCTAAAACTTTTCTACACTATCAAATACGACCTAAGGAACCATAGTCACCGCCCCGCAATCATCGTTCCTAGTCTTTTGCATTTTTCAGCCAAAAAACTAGAATTCCGCGCGATTTCCATATTTTCGTGTGCTTTAGCCCACGCCTTCCAATGGGTCCCGGGAACCCCGAACCCCGATCGCCTATAAAAATTTCGGGCCATCAAATACGAACTAAGGAACCATAGTAACCACCCCTCCATGATCGTTCCTCATTTTTTGCATTTTTCGGCCAAACAACTAGAATTCCGCTCGATTCCCATATTTTTGTGTGTTATAGCCCACGCCTTCCGAGTGGTCCCGGGACCTCCTGACCCCTTTTGCCTAAAATTTTTCCGTACTATCAAATACGACCTAAGGAACCATAGTATTCCCCCCGCCATGATCGTTACTCATTGTTAGCGTTTTTGGCCAAACAACTAGAATTCCGCGCGATTCCCATATTTTTGTGTGTTATAGCCCACGCGTTCCGAGTGTTCCCGGGACCTCCGGACCCCTATCGCCTAATATTTTTCCGGACTATCAAATAAGACCATAGGAACCATAGTCACCGCCCTACCAAGATCTTTCCACATTTTTTGCATGTTACTGAAAAAGACCTAGAATTTCGCCCGATTCCCATATTTTCATGTGCTATACCCACGCATTCTGAGTGGTCCCAAGAGCCGCGGACCACGATCGCCTAAAATATTTCCGGGAAATCAAATACGACCTAAGGAACCATAGTATCCGCCCCGCCATGATCGTTCCTTATTTTTTGCATTTTTCGGCCAAACAACTAGAATTTCGCGCGATTCCCATATTTTTGTGTGTTAGCCCACACCTTCCGAGTGGTCCCGGGACCTCCGGACCCCTATCGCCTAAACTTTTTCCGGACTATCATATACGACCTAAGGAACCATAGTATCCGCCCCGCCATGATCGTTTCTCATTTTTTGCGTTTTTCGGCCAAACAACTAGAATTCCGCGCGATTCCATATTTTTGTGTGTTATAGTCCACGCCTTCCGAGTGGTCCCGGGTCTCCGGACCCCTATCGCCTAAAATTTTTTCGGACTATCAAATATGACCTAAGGAACCATAGTATCCGCCCCGCCATGATCGTTCCTCATTTTTTGCATTTTCGGCCAAACAACTAGAATTCCGCGCGATTCCCATATTTTTGTGTGTTATAGCCCACGCCTTCCGAGTGGTCCCGGGACCTCCGGACCCCTATCGCCTAATATTTTTCCGGACTATCAAATAATACCAAAGGAACCATAGTCACCGCCCTGCCAAGATATTTCCACATTTTTTGTGTTTTTCGGCCAAACAACTAGAATTCCGCGCTATCCCATATTTTTGTGTGTTATAGCCCACGCCTTCCGAGTGGTCCCGGGTCTCCGGACTCCTATCGCCTAAAATTTTTCCGGACTATCAAATAATACCTAAGAAACCATAGTCACTGCCCAGCCATGATCGTTCCTAGTTTTTTCCGTTTTTCGGCCAAAAAACTAGAATTCCGCGCGATTCCCATATTTTCGTGTCCTATAGCCCACGCCTTCCAAGTGAACCCGGGAACTCCGGACCCCTATCGCCTAAAAATTTTTCGGACTATCAAATATGACCTAAGGAACCATAGTCACCGCCCAGCCATGATCATTCCTCATTTGTTGCGTTTTTCGGCCAAAAAACTAGAATTCCGCCCGATTACAATATTGTTGTGTGTTATTGCCCACCCTTCCAAGTGGTTCCGGGACCCCGGGACCCCGATCGCCTAAAATTTTTTCGGGCGGTCAAATACGACCTAAGGAACATAGTAACCGCCCCGCCATCATCGTTTCTCATTTTTTGCATTTTTCGGCCAAAAAACTAGAATTACGCCCGATTCCCATATATTCGTGTGCTATACCCACGCCTTCCAAGTGGTCCGGGGAGCCGCGGACCCCGATCGCCTAAAATTTTTCCGGACTATCAAATACGACCTAAGGTAGCATAGTCACCGCCCCACCATGATCGTTCCAAATGCTTTGCATTTTTCGGCCAAAAAACTAGAACTCCGAGCGATTTGCATATTTTAGTGTGCTATAGCTTACGCCTTCCGAGTGGTCCCGGGAGCCGTGGACCCCGATCGCCTAAAATTTTCCGGGCCATCAAATGCGACCTAAGGAACCACAGTCACCGCCCCGCCATGATCGTTCCTCATTTATTGCGTTTTTCGGCCAAAAAACAAGAATTCCGCTCGATTACCATATTGTTGTGTGCTATTGCCCACGCCTTCCGAGTGGGCTGGGCTGCCGGACTCGGATTGCCTAAAAAATTTTCGGGCCATCAATTAGGACCTAAGGAACTATAGTCACTGCCTCTCCATGATCGTTCCTCATTTTTTGCGTTTTTCGGCCAAACAACTAGAATTAGCGCGATTCCCATATTTTTGTGTGTTATAGCCCACACCTTCCGAGTGGTCCAGGGACCTCAGGACCCCTATCGCCTAAAATTTTTCCGGACTATCAAAAATGACCTAAGGAACCATAGTCACCGCCCAGCCATGATCATTCCTCATTTGTTGCATTTTTCGGCCAAAAAACTAGAATTCCGCCCGATTACCATATTTTTGTGTGTTATAGCCCACGCCTTCCGAGTGGTCCCGGGTCTCCGGACTCCTATCGCCTAAAATTTTTCTGGACTATCAAATAATACCTAAGGAACCATAGTCACTGCCCAGCCATGATCGTTCCTAGTTTTTTCCGTTTTTCGGCCAAAATATTAGAATTCCGCGAGATTCCCATATTTTCGTGTCCTATAGCCCACGCCTTCCAAGTGAACCCGGGAAATCCGGACCCCTATCGCCTAAATTTTTTTCGGACTATCAAATATGACCTAAGGAACCATAGTCACCGCCCTGCCATGATCATTCCTCATTTGTTGCATTTTTCGGCAAAAAAACTAGAATTCCGCCCGATTACAATATTTTTGTGTGCTATTGCCCACCCTTCCAAGTGGTTCCGGGACCCCCGGACCCCGATCGCCTAAAATTTTTCCGGGCTGTCAAATACGACCTAAGGAACCATAGTAACTGCCCCGCCATCATCGTTTCTCATTTTTTGCATTTTTCGGCTAAAAAACTAGAATTACGCCCGATTCCCATATTTTCGTGTGCTATACCCACGCCTTCCAAGTGGTCCGGGGAACCGCGGACCCCGATCCCCTAAAAATTTTCCAGACTATCAAATACGACCTAAGGTACCATAGTCACCGCCCCACCATGATCGTTCCAAATGCTTTGCATTTTTCGGCCAAAAAACTAGAACTCCGCGCGATTTGATTATTTTAGTGTGCTATAGCTTACGCCTTCCGAGTGGTCCCGGGAGCCGTGGACCCCGATCGCCTAAAATTTTCCGGGCCATCAAATACGACCTGAGGAACCATAGTCACCGCCCCGCCATGATCGTTCCTCATTTATTGCATTTTTCGGCCAAAAAACTAGAATTCCGCTGGATTACCATATTTTTGTGTGCTATTGCCCACGCCTACCGAATGGGCCGGGCCGCCGGACTCGGATCGCCTAAAAAATTTTCGGGCCATCAATTAGGACCTAAGGAACCATAGTCACTGCCTCGCCATGATCATTCCTCATTTTTTGCATTTTTCGGCCAAACAACTAGAATTCGCGCGATTCCCATATTTTTGTGTGTTACCTTCCGAGTGGTCCAGGGACCTCAGGACCCCTATCGCCTAAAATTTTTCCGGACTATCAAATATGACCTAAGGAACCATAGTCACCGCCCAGCCATGATCATTCCTCATTTGTTGCATTTTTCGGCCAAAAAACTAGAATTCCGCCCGATTACAATATTTTTGTGTGCTATTGCCCACCCTTCCAAATGGTTCCGGGGACCCCCGGACCCCGATCGCCTAAAATTTTTCTGGGCCGTCAAATACGACCTAAGGAACCATAGTAACCGCCCCGCCATCATCGTTTCTCATTTTTTGCATATTTCGGCCAAAAAACTAGAATTACGCCCGATTCCCATATTTTCGTGTGCTATACCCACGCCTTCCAAGTGGTCCGGGGAGCCGCGGACCCCGATCGCCTAAAAGTTTTTCGGACTATCAAATACGACCTAAGGTACCATAGTCACCGCCCAGCCATGATCGTTCCTAGTATTTTCCGTTTTTCGGCCAAAAAATGAGAATTCTGCGAGATTCCCATATTTTCGTGTCCTATAGCCCACGCCTTCCAAGTGAACCCGAGAAATCCGGACCCTATCGCCTAAAATTTTTTCGGACTATCAAATATGACCTAAGGAACCATAGTCACCGCCCAGCCATGATCATTCCTCATTTGTTGCGTTTTTCGGCCAAAAAAGTAGAATTCCGCCCGATTATAATATTTTTGTGTGCTATTGCCCACCCTTCCAAGTGGTTCCGGGACCCCCGGACCCCGATCGCCTAAAATTTTTCCGGGCCGTCAAATACGACCTAAGGAACCATAGTTACTGCCCTGCCATCATCGTTTCTCATTTTTTGCATTTTTCGGCCAAAAAACTAGAATTACGCCCGATTCCCATATTTTCGTGTGCTATACCCACGCCTTCCAAGTGGTCCGGGGAGCCGCGGACCCCGATCGCCTAAAATTTTTCCGGACTATCAAATACGACCTAAGGTACCATAGTCACCGCCCCACCATGATCGTTCCAAATGCTTTGCATTTTTCGGCCAAAAAACTAGAACTCCGCGCGATTTGCATATTTTAGTGTGCTATAGCTTACGCCTTCCGAGTGGTCCCGGGAGCCGTGGACCCCGATCGCCTAAAATTTTCCGGGCCATCAAATACGACCTAAGGAACCATAGTCACCGCCCCGCCATGATCGTTCCTCATTTATTGCGTTTTTCGGCCAAAAAACTAGAATTCCGCTCGATTACCATATTTTTGTGGGCTATTGCCCACGCCTTCCGAGTGGGCCGGGCCGCCGGACTCGGATCGCCTAAAAAATTTTCGGGCCATCAATTAGGACCTAAGGAACCATAGTCACTGCCTCGCCATGATCGTTCCTCATTTTTTGCGTTTTTCGGCCAAACAACTAGAATTCGCGCGATTCCCATATTTTTGTGTGTTATAGCCCACACCTTCCGAGTGGTCCAGGGACCTCAGGACCCCTATCGCCTAAAATTTTTCCGGACTATCAAATATGACCTTAGGAACCATAGTCACCGCCCAGCCATGATCATGCCTCATTTGTTGCATTTTTCGGCCAAAAAACTAGAATTCCGCCCGATTATAATATTTTTGTGTGCTATTGCCCACCCTTCCAAATGGTTCCGGGACCCCCGGACCCTGATCGCCTAAAATTTTTCTGGGTCGTCAAATACAACCTAAGGAACCATAGTAACCGCCCCGCTATCATCGTTTCTCATTTTTTTGCATATTTCGGCCAAAAAACTAGAATTACGCCCGATTCCCATATTTTCGTGTGCTATACCCACGCCTTCCAAGTGGTCCGGGGAGCCGTGGACCCCGATCGCCTAAAATTTTTTCGGACTATCAAATACGACCTAAGGTACCATAGTCACCGCCCCACCATGATCGTTCCAAATGCTTTGCATTTTTAGGCCAAAAAACTAGAACTCCGCGCGATTTGCATATTTTAGTGTGCTATATAGCTTACGCCTTCTGAGTGGTCCCGGGAGCCATGGACCCCGATCGCCTAAAATTTTCCAGGCCATCAAATACGACCTAAGGAACCATAGTCACCTCCCTGCCATGATCGTTCCTCATTTATTGCGTTTTTCGTCCAAAAAACTAGAATTCCGCTCGATTACCATATTTTTGTGTGCTATTGCCCACGCCTTCCGAGTGGGCCGGGCCGCCGGACTCGGATCTCCAAAATAATTTTCGGGCCATCAATTAGGACCTAAGGAACCATAGTCACCGCCTCCCATGATCGTTCCTCATTTTTTGCATTTTTTGCCCAAAAAACTAGAATTCCGCCCGATTCCCATATTTTGCTGTGCTATCGCCCACGCCTTCCGAGTGGGTCGGGCCCCCCGGACCCGGATCGCCTAAAAATTTTACAGACTATCAAATATGACCTAAGGAACCATAGTCACCGCCCCGCCATGATCGTTCCTCATTTTTTGCGTTTTCCGGCCAAATAACTAGAATTCCGCTCGATTCCCATATTTTTGTGTGTTATAGCCCACGCCTTCCGAGTGGTCCCGGGACCTCCTGACCCCTATCGCCTAAAATTTTTCCAGACTACCAAATACGACCTAAGGAACCATTGTATCTGCCCCGCCATGATCGTTACTCATTTTTTGCATTTTTCGGCCAAACAACTAGAATTCCGCGCGATTCCCATATTTTTGTGTGTTATAGCCCACGCCTTCCGAGTGGTCCCGGGACGTCCGGACCCCTATCGCCTAATATTTTTCCGGACTATCAAATAAGACCAAAGGAACCATAGTCACCGCCCTGCCAAGATCTTTCCACATTTTTTGCATGTTACTGAAAAAGACCTAGAATTTCGCCCGATTCCCATATTTTCGTGTGCTATACCCACGCATTCTGAGTGGTCCCAAGAGCCGCGGACCCCGATCGCCTAAAATTTTTCCGGGCAATAAAATACGACCTAAGGAACCATAGTATCCGCCCCGCCATGATCGTTCCTTATTTTCTACGTTTTTCGGCCAAACAACTAGAATTCCGCGCGATTCCCATATTTTTGTTTGTTAGCCCACACCTTCCGAGTGGTCCCGGGACCTCCGGACCCCTATCGCCTAAAATTTTTCCGGACTATCATATTCGACCTAAGGAACCGTAGTATCCGCCCCGCCATGATCGTTCCTCATTTATTGCGTTTTTCGGCCAAACAACTAGAATTTCACGCGATTCTCATATTTTTGTGTGTTATAGTCCACGCCTTCCGAGTGGTCCCGGGTCTCCGGACCCCTATCGCCTAAAATTTTTCCGGACTATCAAATAAGACCTAAGGAACCGTAGTCACCACCCAGCCATGATCGTTCCTAGTTTTTTCCGCTTTCGGCCAAAAAATGAGAATTCCGCGCGATTCCCATATTTTCATGTCCTATAGCCCACGCCTTTCAAGTGAACCCGGGAACTCCGGACCCCTATCGCCCAAAATTTTTCTGGACTATCAAATACGACCTAAGGAACCATAGTCACCGCCCAGCCATGATCGTTCCTAGTATTTTCCGTTTTTCGGCCAAAAAATGAGAATTCTGCGCGATTCCCATATTTTCGTGTCCTATAGCCCACGCCTTCCAAGTGAACCCCTGAACTCCAGACCCCTATCGCCCAAAATTTTTCCGGACTATCAAATACGACCTAAGGAACCATAGTCATCGCCCAGCCATGATCATTCCTCATTTGTTGCGATTTTCGGCCAAAAAACTAGAATTCCGCCCGACTACAATATTTTTGTTTGCTATTGCCCACCCTTCCAAGTGGTTCCGGGACCCCCGGACCCCGATCGCCTAAAATTTTTTCGGGCCATCAAATACGACCTAAGGAACTATAGTAACCGCCCCACCATCATCGTTTCTAATTTTTTGCATTTTTCGGCCAAAAAACTAGAATTACGCCCGATTCCCATATTTTCGTGTGCTATACCCACGCCTTCCAAGTGGTCCGGGGAGCCGCGGACCTCGATCGCCTAAAATTTTTCCGGACTATCAAATACGACCTAAGGTACCATAGTCACCGCCCCACCATGATCGTTCCAAATGCTTTGCATTTTTTGGCCAAAAAACTAGAACTCCGCGCGATTTGCATATTTTAGTGTGCTATAGCTTACGCCTTCCGAGTGGTCCCGGGAGCCGTGAACCCCGATCGCGTAAAATTTTCCGGGCCATCAAATACGACCTAAGGAACCATAGTCACTGCCCCGCCATGATCGTTCCTCATTTATTGCGTTTTTAGGCCAAAAAACTAGAATTCCGCTCGATTACCATATTTTAGTGTGCTATTGCCCACGCCTTCAGAGTGGGCCGGGCCGTTGGACTCGGATCGCCTAAAAAATTTTCGGGCCATCAATTTCGACCTAAGGAACCATAGTATCCGCCCTGCCATGATCGTTCCTCATTTTTTGCATTTTTTGGCCAAACAAATAGAATTTCGCGCGATTCCCATATTTTTGTGTGTTATAGCCCACGCCTTCCGAGTAGTCCCGGGTCTCCGGACCCCTATCGCCTAAAATTTTTCCGGACTATCAAATAAGACCTAAGGAACCATAGTCACCGCCCAGCCATGATCCTTCCTAGTTTTTTCCGTTTTTCGGCAAAAAAACTAGGATTCCGCGCGATTCCCATATTTTCGTGTCCTATAGCCCACGCCTTCCAGGTAAACCCGGGAACTCCGAACCCCTATCGCCCAAAATTTTTCCGGACTATCAAATACGACCTAAGGAACCGTAGTCACCGCCCAGCTATGATCATTCCTCATTTGTTGCGTTTTTCGGCAAAAAAACTAGAATTCCGCCCGATTACAATATTTTTGTTTGCTATTGCCCACCCTTCCAAGTGGTTCCGGGACCCCCGGACCCCGATCGCCTAAAATTTTTCCGGGCCGTCAAATACGACCAAAGGAACTATAGTAACCGCCCTACCATCATCGTTTCTCATTTTTTGCATTTTTCGGCCAAAAAACTAGAATTTCGCTCGATTACCATATTTTTGTGTGCTATTGCCCACGCCTTCCGAGGGGGCCGGGCCGCCGGACTCGGATCGCCTAAAATATTTTCGGGCCATCAATTAGGACCTAAGGAACCATAGTCACTGCCTCTCCATGATCGTTCCTCATTTTTTGCATTTTTCGGCCAAACAACTAGAATTCGCGCGATTCCCATATTTTTGTGTGATATAGCCCACACCTTCCGAGTGGTCCCGGGACCTCAGGACCCCTATCGCCTAAAATTTTTTCGGACTATTAAATATGACCTTAGGAACCATAGTCACCGCTCAGCCATGATCAATCCTCATTTGTTGCATTTTTCGGAAAAAAAACTTGAATTCCGCCCGATTATAATATTTTTGTGTGCTATTGCCCACCCTTCCAAGTGGTTCCGGGACCCCCGGACCCCGATCGCCTAAAATTTTTCTGGGCCATCAAATACGACCTAAGGAACCATAGTAACCGCCCCGCCATCATCGTTTCTCATTTTTTGCACATTTCGGCCAAAAAACTAGAATTACGCCCGATTCCCATATTTCCGTGCGCTATACCCACGCCTTCCAAGTGGTCCGGGGAGCCGCGGACCCCGATCGCCTAAAATTTTTTTGGACTATCAAATACGACCTAAGGTACCATAGTCACCGCCCCACCATGATCGTTCCAAATGCTTTGCATTTTTCGGCCAAAAAACTAGAACTCCGCGCGATTTGCATATTTTATAGTGCTATATAGCTTACGCCTTCTGAGTGGTCCCGGGAGCCTTGGACCCCGATCGCCTAAAATTTTCCAGGCCATCAAATACGACCTAAGGAACCATAGTCACCGCCCCGCCATGATCGTTCCTCATTTATTGCGTTTTTCGTCCAAAAAACTATAATTCCGCTCGATTACCATATTTTTGTGTGCTATTGCCCACGCCTTCCGAGTGGGCCGGGCCGCCGGACTCGGATCTCCAAAATAATTTTTGGGCCATCAATTAGGACCTAAGGAACCATAGTCACTGCCTCCCATGTTGGTTCCTCATTATTTGCATTTTTTGGCCAAAAAACTAGAATTCCGCCCGATTCCCATATTTTGCTGTGCTATCGCCCACGCCTTCCGAGTGGGTCGGGCCCCCCGAAGCCGGATCGCCTAAAATTTTCCGGACTATCAAATACGACCTAAGGAACCATAGTCACCGCCCCGCCATGATCGTTCCTAATCTTTTGCGTTTTTCTGCCAAAAAACTAGAATTCCGCGCGATTTCCATATTTTCGTGTGCTTTAGCCCATGCCTTCCAAGGGGTCCCGAGAACCCCGAACCCCGATCGCCTAAAAAATTTTCGGGCCATCTAATACGATCTAAGGAACCATAGTAACCACCCCGCCATGATCGTTCCTCATATTTTGCATTTTTTGGCCAAATAACTAGAATTCCGCTCGATTCCCATATTTTTGTGTGTTATAGCCCACGCCTTACGAGTTGTCCCGGGACCTCCTGACCCCTATCGCCTAAAATTTTTCCGGACTATCAAATACGACCTAAGGAACCATAGTATCCGCCCCGCCATGATCGTTACTCATTTTTTGCATTTTTCGGCCAAAGAACTAGAATTCCGCGCGATTCCCATATTTTTGTGTGTTATAGCCCACACCTTCCGAGTGGTCCCGGGACCTCCGGACCCCTATCGCCTAATATTTTTCCAGACAATCAAATAAGACCAAAAGAACCATAGTCACCGCCCTGCCAAGATCTTTCCACATTTTTGCATGTTACTGAAAAAGACCTAGAATTTCGCCCGATTCCCATATTTTCGTGTGCTATACCCACGCATTCCTAGTGGTCCCAAGAGCCGCGGACCCCGATCGCCTAAAATTTTTTCGGGCAATCAAATACGACCTAAGGAACCAAAGTATCTGCCCCGCCATGATCGTTCCTTATTTTTTGCGTTTTTCGGCCAAACAACTAGAATTCCGCGCGATTCCCATATTTTTGTGTGTTAGCCCACACCTTCCGAGTGGTCCCGGGACCTCCGGACCCCTATCGCCTAAAATTTCTCTAAACTATCATATTCGACCTAAGGAACCATAGTATCCGCCCCACCATGATCGTTCCTCATTTTTTGCGTTTTTCGGCCAAACAACTAGAATTTCGCGCGATTCCCATATTTTTGTGTGTTATAGCCCACGCCTTCCGAGTGGTCCCGGGTCTCCGGACCCCTATAGCCTAAAATTTTTCCGGACTATCAAATAAGACCTAAGGAACCATAGTCACCGCCCAGCCATGATCGTTCGTAGTTTTTTCTGTTTTTCGGCCAAAAAATGAGAATTCCGCGCGATTCCCTTATTTTCGTGTCCTATAGCCCACGCCTTCCAAGTGAACCCGGGAACTCCGGACCCCTATAGCCCAAATTTTTTCCGGACTATCAAATACGACCTAAGGAACTATAGTCACCGCCCAACCATGATCATTCCTCATTTGTTGCGTTTTTCGGCCAAAAACTAGAATTCCGCCCGATTACAATATTTTTGTGTGTTATAGCCCACGCCTTACGAGTTGTCCCGGGACCTCCTGACCCCTATCGCCTAAAATTTTTCCGGACTATCAAATACGACCTAAGGAACCATAGTATCCGCCCCGCCATGATCGTTACTCATTTTTTGCATTTTTCGGCCAAAGAACTAGAATTCCGCGCGATTCCCATATTTTTGTGTGTTATAGCCCACACCTTCCGAGTGGTCCCGGGACCTCCGGACCCCTATCGCCTAATATTTTTCCAGACAATCAAATAAGACCAAAAGAACCATAGTCACCGCCCTGCCAAGATCTTTCCACATTTTTGCATGTTACTGAAAAAGACCTAGAATTTCGCCCGATTCCCATATTTTCGTGTGCTATACCCACGCATTCCTAGTGGTCCCAAGAGCCGCGGACCCCGATCGCCTAAAATTTTTTCGGGCAATCAAATACGACCTAAGGAACCAAAGTATCTGCCCCGCCATGATCGTTCCTTATTTTTTGCGTTTTTCGGCCAAACAACTAGAATTCCGCGCGATTCCCATATTTTTGTGTGTTAGCCCACACCTTCCGAGTGGTCCCGGGACCTCCGGACCCCTATCGCCTAAAATTTCTCTAAACTATCATATTCGACCTAAGGAACCATAGTATCCGCCCCACCATGATCGTTCCTCATTTTTTGCGTTTTTCGGCCAAACAACTAGAATTTCGCGCGATTCCCATATTTTTGTGTGTTATAGCCCACGCCTTCCGAGTGGTCCCGGGTCTCCGGACCCCTATAGCCTAAAATTTTTCCGGACTATCAAATAAGACCTAAGGAACCATAGTCACCGCCCAGCCATGATCGTTCGTAGTTTTTTCTGTTTTTCGGCCAAAAAATGAGAATTCCGCGCGATTCCCTTATTTTCGTGTCCTATAGCCCACGCCTTCCAAGTGAACCCGGGAACTCCGGACCCCTATAGCCCAAATTTTTTCCGGACTATCAAATACGACCTAAGGAACTATAGTCACCGCCCAACCATGATCATTCCTCATTTGTTGCGTTTTTCGGCCAAAAAACTAGAATTCCGCCCGATTACAATATTTTTGTTTGCTAATGCCCACCCTTCCAAGTGGTTTCGGGACCCCCGGACCCCGATCGCCTAAAATTTTTCCGGGTCGCCCAATATGACCTAAGGAACTATAGTAACCGCCCTGCCATCATCGTTTGTCATTTTTTGCATTTTTCGGCCAAAAAACTAGAATTACGCACGATTCTCATATTTTCGTGTGCTATACCCACGCCTTCCAAGTGGTCCGGGGAGCCGCGGACCCCGATCGCCTAAAATTTTTCCGGACTATTAAATACGACCTAAGGTACCATAGTCACCGCCCCACCATGATCGTTCCAAATGCTTTGCATTTTTCGGCCAAAAAACTAGAACTCCGCGCGATTTGCATATTTTAGTGTGCTATAGCTTACGCCTTCCGAGTGGTCCCGGGAGCCGTGGACCCAGATCGCCTAAAATTTTCCAGCCCATAAAATACAACCTAAGGAACCATAGTCACTGCCCCGCCATGATCGTTCCTCATTTATTGCGTTTTTTGGCCAAAAAACTAGAATTCCGCTCGATTACCATATTTTTGTGTGCTATTGCCCACGCCTTCCGAGTGGGCCGGGCCGCTGGACTCGGATCGCCTAAAAAATTTTCGGGCCTTCAAATTCGACCTAAGGAACCATAGTATCTGTCCCGCCATGATCGTTCCTCATTTATTGCATTTTTCGGCCAAACAACTAGAATTTCGCGCGATTCCCATATTTTTGTCTGTTATAGCCCACACCTTCCGAGTGGTCCCGGGTCTGCGGACCCCTATCGCCTAAAATTTTTCCGGACTATCAAATAAGACCTAAGGAAGCATAGTCAGCCATGATCCTTCCTAGTTTTTTCCGTTTTTCGGCCAAAAAACTAGAATTTCCCGCGATTCCCATATTTTCGTGTCCTATAGCCCAAGCCTTCCAAGTGAACCCGGGAACTCCGGACCCCTATCGCCCAAAATTTTTCCGGACTATCAAATACGACCTAAGGAACCATAGTCACCGCCCATCCATGATTATTCCTCATTTATTGCGTTCTTCAGCCAAAAAACTAGAATTCCGCCCGATTACAATATTTTTGTTTGCTATTGCCCACCCTTCCAAGTGGTTTCGGGACCCCCGGACCCCCATCGCCTAAAAATTTTCCGGGCCGTCAAATACGACCAAAGGAACTATAGTAACCGCCCCACCATCATCGTTTCTCATTTTGTGCATTTTTCGGCCAAAAAACTAGAATTACGCGCGATTTCCATATTTTCGTGTGCTTTAGCCCACGCCTTCCAAGGGGTCCCGGGAACCCCGAACCCCGATCGTCTAAAAGTATTTCGGGCCAGAAAATACGACCTAAGGAACCATAGTAACCACCCCTCCATGATCGTTCCTCATTTTTTTGCGTTTTTCGGCCAAACAACTAGAATTCCGCTCGATTCCCATATTTTTGTGTGTTATTGCCCACGCCTTCCAAGTGGTCCCGGGACCTCCTGACCCCTATCGCCTAAAATTTTTCCGGACTATTAAATTCGACCTAAGAAACCATAGTATCCGCCCCGCCATGATCCTTACTCATTTTTTGTGTTTTTCGGCCAAACAACTAGAATTTCGCGCGATTCCCATATTTTTGTGTGTTATTGCCCACGCCTTCCGAGTGGTCCCGGGACCTCCTGACCCCTATCGCCTAAAATTTTTCCGGACTATTAAATTCGACCTAAGAAACCATAGTATCCGCCCCGCCATGATCCTTACTCATTTTTTGTGTTTTTCGGCCAAACAACTAGAATTTCGCGCGATTCCCATATTTTTGTGTGTTATAGCCCACGCCTTCCGAGTAGTCCCGGGACCTCCGGACCCCTATCGCCTAATATTTTTCCGGAATATCAAATAAGACCAAAGGAACCATAGTCACCGCCCTGCCAAGATCTTTCCACATTTTTTGCATGTTACTGAAAAAGACCTAGAATTTCGCCCGATTCCCATATTTTCGTGTGCTATTGACCACGCCTTCCGAGTGGTCCCAAGAGCCGCGGACCCCGATCGCCTAAAATTTTTCCGGGCAATCAAATACGACCTAAGGAACCATAGTCACCGCCCAGCCATGATCGTTCCTAGTTTTTTCCGTTTTTCGGCCAAAAAACTAGAATTCCGCGCGATTCCCATATTTTCGTGTCCTATAGCCCACGCCTTCCAAGTGAACCCGGGAACTCCGGACCCCTATCGCCTAAAATTTTTCCGGACTATCAAATACGACCTAAGGAACCATAGTCACCGCCCAGCCATGATCATTCCTCATTTGTTGCGTTTTTCGGCCAAAAAACTAGAATTCCGCCCGATTACAATATTTTTGTTTGCTATTGCCCACCCTTCCAAGTGGTTCCGGGACCCCCGGACCCCGATCGCCTAAAATTTTTCCGGGCCGTCAAATAAGACCTAAGGAACTATAGTAACCGCCCAGCCATGATCTTTCCTGGTTTTTTCCATTTTTCGGCCAAAAAACTAGAATTCCGCGCGATTCCCATATTTTCGTGTCCTATAGCCCACGCCTTCCAAGTGAACCCGGGAACTCCGGACCCCTATCGCCTAAAATTTTTCCGGACTATCAAGTACGACCTAAGGTATCATAGTAACCGCCCAGCCCTGATCATTCCTCATTTGTTGCGTTTTTCGGCCAAAAAACTAGAATTCTGCCCGATTACAATATTTTTGTTTGCTATTGCCCACCCTTCCAAGTGGTTCCGGGACCCACGGACCCCGATCGCCTAAAATTTTTCTGAGCCGTCAAATACGACCTAAGGAACTATAGTAACTGCCACGCCATCATCGTTTCTCATTTTTTGCATTTTTCGGCCAAAAAACTAGAATTACACCCGATTCCCGTATTTTCGTGTGCTATACCCACGCCTTCCAAGTGGTCCGGGGAGTCGCGGACCCCGATCGCCTAAAATTTGTCGGGACTATCAAATACGACCTAAGGTACCATAGTCACCGCCCCACCATGATCGTTCCAAATGCTTTGCATTTTTCGGCCAAAAAACTAGAACTCCACGCGATTTGCATATTTTAGTGTGCTATAGCTTACGCCTTCCGAGTGGTCCCGGGAGCCGTGGACCCCGATCGCCTAAAATTTTCCGGGCCATCAAATACGACCTAAGGAACCATAGTCACTGCCACGCCATGATCGTTCCTCATTTATTGTGTTTTTCGGCCAAAAAACTAGAATTCGGCTCGATTACCATATTTTTGTGTGCTATTGCCCACGCCTTCCGAGTGGGCCAGGCCGCTGGGCTCGGATCGCCTAAAAACTTTTCGGACTATCAAATAAGACCTAAGGAACCATAGTCACCGCCCAGCCATGATCGTTCCTAGTTTTTTCTATTTTTCGGCCAAAAAATGAGAATTCCGCGCGATTCCCATATTTTCGTGTCCTATAGGCCACGCCTTCCAAGTGAACCCGGGAACTCCGGACCCCTATCGCCCAAAATTTTTCCGGACAATCAAATACGACCTAAGGAACCATAGTCACCGCCCAGCCATGATCATTCCTCAATTGTTGCGTTTTTCGGCCAAAAAACTAGAATTTCGCCCGATTACAATATTTTTGTTTGCTATTGCCCACCCTTCCAAGTGGTTCCGGGACCCCCAGACCCCGATCGCCTAAAATTTTTCCGGGCTGTCAAATACGACCAAATGAATTATAGTAACCGCCCCACCATCATCGTTTCTCATTTTTTGCATTTTTCGGCCAAAAAGATAGAATTCCGCGCGATTTCCATATTTTCGTGTGATTTAGCCCACGCCTTCCAAGGGGTCCCGGGAACCCCGAACCCCGATCGCCTAAAAATTTTTCGGGCCATCAAATACGACCTAAGGAACCATAGTAACCACCCTGCCATGATCGTTCCTCATTTTTTGCGTTTTTCGGCCAAACAACTAGAATTCCGCGCGATTCCCATATTTTTGTGTGCTATAGCCCACGCCTTCCGAGTGGTCCCGGGACCTCCGGACCCATATCGCCTAATATTTTTCCGGACTATCAAATAAGACCAAAGGAACCATAGTCACCGCCCTGCCAAGATCTTTCCACATTTTTTGCATGTTACTGAAAAAGTCCTGAAATTTCGCCCGATTCCCATATTTTCGTGTGCTATACCCACGCATTCCGAGTGGTCCCAAGAGCCGCAGACCCGGATCGCCTAAAATTTTTCCGGGAAATCAAATACGACCTAAGGAACCATAATATCCGCCCCGCCATGATCGTTCCTCAAGTTTTGCATTTTTCGGCCTAACAACTAGAATTCCGCGCGATTCCCATATTTTTGTGTGTTATAGCCAACGACTTCCGAGTGGTCCCGGGTCTCCGGTCCCCTATCGCCTAAAATTTTTTCGGACTATCAAATAAGACCTAAGGAACCATAGTCACCGCCCATCCATGATCGTTCCTAGTTTATTCCATTTTTCGGCCAATAAACTAGAATTCCGTGCGATTCCCATATTTTCGTGTCCTATAGCCCACGCCTTCCAAGTGAACCCGGGAACTCCGGACGCCAATCGCCTAAAATCTTTCCGGACTATCAAATACGACCTAAGGAACCATAGTCACCGCCCAGCCATGATCATTCCTCATTTGTTGCATTTTCCGGCCAAAAAACAAGAATTCCGCCCGATTACAATATTTTTGTTTGCTATTGCCCACCCTTCCAAGTGGTTCCGGGACCCCTGGACTCCGATCGCCTAAAATTTTTCCGGGACGTCAAATACGACCTAAGGAACTATAGTAACCGCCCCGCCATCATCGTTTCTCATTTTTTGCATTTTTCGGCCAAAAAACTAGAATTACGCCCGATTCCCATATATTCGTGTGCTATACCCACGCCTTCCAAGTGGTCCGAGGAGCCGCGGACCCCGATCGCCTAAAAATTTTCTGGACATTCAAATACGACCTAAGGTACCATAGTCACCGCCCCACCATGATCGTTCCAAATGCTTTGCATTTTTCGGCCAAAAAACTAGAACTCCGCGCGATTTGCATATTTTAGTGTGCTATAGCTTACGCCTTCCGGGTGGGCCGGGCCCCTGGACTCGGATTGCCTAAAAAATTTTCGGGCAATCAATTAGGACCTAAGGAACCATAGTCACCGCCTCGCCATGATCGTTCCTCATATTTTGCATTTTTTGGCCAAAAACTAGAATTCCGCCCGATTCCCATATTTTTGTGTGCTATCGCCCACGCCTTCCAAGTGGGTCGGGCCCCCCGGAGCCGGATCGCTAAAAAAATTTCGGACAATCAAATACGACCTAAGGAACCATAGTTACCGCCCCGCCATGATCGTTCCTAGTCTTTTGCATTTTTCAGCCAAAAAATTAGAATTCCGCGCGATTTCCATATTTTCGTATGCTTTAGCCCACGCCTTCCAAGGGGTCCCGGGAACCCCGAACCCCTATCGCCTAAAAGTTTTCCGGACTATCAAATATGACCTAAGGAACCATAGTCACCGCCCAGCGATGATCATTCTTCATTTGTTGCGTTTTTCGGCCAAAGAACTAGAATTCCGACCGATTACAATATTTTTGTTTTCTATTGCCCACCCTTCCAAGTGGTTCCGGGACCCCCGGACCCCGATCGCCTAAAATCTTTTCGGGCCGTCAAATACGACCTAAGGAACCATAGTAACCGCCCCGCCATCATCGTTTCTCATTTTTTGCATATTTCGGCCAAAAGACTAGAATTACGCTCGATTCCCATATTTTCGTGTGCTATAACCACGCCTTCCAAGTGGTCCGGGGAGCCGCGGACCCCGATCGCCTAAAATTTTTTCGGACTATCAAATACGACCTAAGATACCATAGTCACCGCCCCACCATGATCGTTCCAAATGCTTTGCATTTTTCGGCCAAAAAACTAGAACTCCGCGCGATTTGCATATTTTACTGTGATATAGCTTACGCCTTCCGAGTGGTCCAGGGAGCCGTGGACCCCGATCGCCTAAAATTTTCTGGGCCATCAAATATGACCTAAGGAACCATAGTCACCGCCCAGCCATGATCGTTCCTCGTTTATTGCGTTTTTCGTCCAAAAAACTAGAATTCCGCTCGATTACCATATTTTTGTGTGCTATTGCCCACGCCTTCCGAGTGGGCCAGGCCGCCGGACTCGGATCGCCTAAAAAATTTTCGGGCCATCAATTAGGACCTAAGGAACCATAGTCACCGCCTCGCTATGATCGTTCCTCATTTTTTGCATTTTTCGGCCAAAAAACTAGAATTCCGCCCGATTCCGATATTTTTGTGTGCTATCGCCCATGCCTTCCGAGTGGCTCGGGCCCGCCGGAGCCGGATCGCCTAAAAATTTTTCGTACTATAAAATACGACCTAAGGAACCATAGTCACCGCCCCGTCATGATCGTTCCTAGTCTTTTGCGTTTTTCAGCCAAAAAACTAGAATTTCGCGTGATTTCCATATTTTCGTGTGCTTTAGCCCACGCCTTCCAAGGGTTCCCGGGAACCCCGAACCCCGATCGCCTAAAAATTTTCCGGGCCATCAAATACGACCTAAGGAACCATAGTAACCACCCCGCCATGATCGTTCCTCATTTTTTGCGTTTTTCGGCCAAACAACTAGAATTCCGTGCGGTTCCCATTTTTTGTGTGTTATAGCCCACGCCTTCCGAGTGGTCCCGGGACCTCCTGACCCCTATCGCCTAAAATATTTCCGGACTATCAAATACGACCTAAGGGACCATAGTATCCGCCCCGCCATGATCGTTCCTCATTTTTTGCGTTTTTCGACCAAACAACTAGAATTCCGCGCGATTCCCATATTTTTATGTGTTATATAGCCCATGCCTTCCGAGTGGTCCCGGGACCTCCGGACCCCTATCGCCTAATATTTTTATGGACTATCAAATAAGACCTAAGGAACCATAGTCACCGCCCCGCCATGATCGTTCCTCATTTTTTGCGTTTTTCGGCCAAATTACTACAATTTCGCACGATTCCCATATTTTTGTGTGTTATAGCCCACGCCTTCCGAGTGGTCCCGGGACCTCCGGACCCCTATCGCCTAATATTTTTCTGGACTATCAAATAAGACCAAAGGAACCATAGTCACCGCCCTGTCAAGATCTTTCCACATTTTTTGCATGTTAGTGAAAAAGACCTAGAATTACGCCCGATTCCCATATTTTCATGTGCTATACCCACGCCTTCCAATTGGTCCGGGGAGCCACGGACCCTGATCGCCTAAAATTTTTCTGGACTATCAAATACGACCTAAGGTACCATAGTCACCGCCCCACCATGATCATTCCAAATGCTTTGCATTTTTCGGCCAAAAAACTAGAACTCCGCGCGATTTGCATATTTTACTGTGCTATAGCTTACGCCTTCCGAGTGGTCCAGGGAGTCGTGGACCCCGATCGCCTAAAATTTTCTGGGCCATCAAATACGACCTAAGGAACCATAGTCACCGCCCCGCCATGATCGTTCCTCGTTTATTGCATTTTTCGTCCAAAAAACTAGAATTCCGCTCGATTACCATATTTTTGTGTGCTATTGCCCACGCCTTCCGAGTGGGCCAGGCCGCCGGACTCGGATCGCCTAAAAATTTTCGGGCCATCAATTAGGACCTAAGGAACCATAGTCACCGCCTCGCTATGATCGTTCCTCATTTTATGCATTTTTCGGCCAAAAAACTAGAATTCCGCCCCATTCCCATATTTTTGTGTGCTATCGCCCACGCCTTCCGAGTGGGCCGGGCCCGCCGGAGCCGGATCCCCTAAAATTTTTTCGTACTATCAAATACAACCTAAGGAACCATAGTCACTGCCCCGTCATGATCGTTCCTAGTCTTTTGCGTTTTTCAGCCAAAAAATTAGAATTTCGCGCGATTTCCATATTTTCGTGTGCTTTAGCCCACGCCTTCCAAGGGTTCCCGGGAACCCCGAACCCCGATCGCCTAAAAATTTTCCGGGCCATCAAATACGACCTAAGGAACCATAGTAACCACCCCGCCATGATCGTTCCTCATTTTTTTCGTTTTTCGGCCAAACAACTAGAATTCCGCGCGATTCCCATTTTTTGTGTGTTATAGCCCACGCCTTCCGAGTGGTCCCGGGACCTCCTGACCCCTATCGCCTAAAATATTTTCGGACTATCAAATACGACCTAAGGAACCATAGTATCCGCCCCGCCATGATCGTTCCTCATTTTTTGCGTTTTTTGGCCAAACAACTAGAATTCTGCGCGATTCCCATATTTTTGTGTGTTATATAGCCCACGCCTTCCGAGTGGTCCCGGGACCTCCGGACCCCTATCGCCTAATATTTTTACGGACTATCAAATAAGACCTAAGGAACCATAGTCACCGCCCCGCCATGATCGTTCCTCATATTTTGCGTTTTTCGGCCAAATGACTACAATTCCGCACGATTCCCATATTTTTGTGTGTTATAGCCCACACCTTCCGAGTGGTCCCGGGACCTCCGGACCCCTATCGCCTAATATTTTTCCGGACTATCAAATAAGACCAAAGGAACCATAGTCACCGCCCTGTCAAGATCTTTCCACATTTTTTGCATGTTAGTGAAAAAGACCTAGAATTACGCCCGATTTCCATATTTTCGTGTGCTATACCCACGCCTTCCAATTGGTCCGGGGAGCCGCGGACCCTGATCGCCTAAAATTTTTCCGGACTATCAAATACGACATAAGGTCCATAGTCACCGCCCCACCATGATCGTTCCAAATGCTTTGCATTTTTCGGCCAAACAACTAGAACTCCGCGCGATTTGCATATTTTAGTGTGCTATAGCTAACGCCTTCCGAGTGGTCCCGGGAGCCGTGGACCCCGATCGCCTAAAATTTTCCGGGCCATCAAATATGACCTAAGGAACCATAGTAACCACCCCGCCATGATCGTTTCTCATTTTTGCGTTTTTCGGCCAAACAACTAGAATTCAGCGCGATTCCCATATTTTTGTGTGTTATAGCCCACGCCTTCCGAGTGGTCCCGGGACCTCCTGACCCTTATCGCCTAAAATTTTTCCGGACTATCAAATACGACCTAAGGAACCATAGTATCCACCCCGCCATGATTGTTCCTCATTTTTTGCATTTTTCGGCCAAACAACTAGAATTTCGCGCGATTCCCATATTTTTGTGTGTTATAGCCCACGCCTTCCGAGTGTTCCCGGGACCTCCGGACCCCTATCGCCTAAAATTTTTTCGGACTATCAAAGAAGACCTAAGGAACCATAGTCACCTCCCAGCCATGATCGTTCCTAGTTTTTTCTGTTTTTCGGCCATAAAATTAGAATTTCGCGCGATTCCCATATTTTCGTGTCCTATAGCCCACGCCTTCCAAGTGAACCCGGGAAATCCGGACCCCTATCGCCTAAAATTTTTCCGGACTATCAAATATGACCTAAGGAACCATAGTCACAGCCCAGCCATGATCATTCCTCATTTGTTGCGTTTTTCGGCCAAAAACTAGAATTCCGCCCGATTACAATATTTTTGTGTGCTATTGCCCACCCCTCCAAGTGGTTCCGGGATCCCCGGACCCCGATCGCCTAAAATTTTTTCGGGCCGTGAAATATGACCTAAGGAACCATAGTAACCGTCCCGCCATCATCATTTCTCATTTTTTGCATTTTTCGGCCAAAAAACTTGAATTACGCCCGATTCCCATATTTTCGTGTGCTATACCCACGCCATCCAAGTGGTCTGGGGAGCCGCGGACCCCGATCGCCTAAATATTTTCCGGACTATCAAATACGACCTAAGGTACCATAGTCACCGCTGTCCATGATCGTTCCAAATGCTTTGCATTTTTCGGCCAAAAAACTAGAACTCCACACGATTTGCATATTTTAGTGTGCTATAGCTTACGCCTTCCGAGTGGTCCCGGGAGCCGTGGACCCCGATCACCTAAAATTTTCCGGGCCATCAAATACGACCTGAAGAACCATAGTCACCGCCCCGCCACGATCGTTTCTCATTTATTGCATTTTTGGGCCAAAAAACTAGAATTTCGCTCGATTACCATATTTTTGTGTGCTATTGCCCACGCCTTCCGAGTGGGCCGGGCCGCCGGTGTCGGATCACCTAAAAAGTTTTCGGGCCATCAATTAAGACCTAAGAAACTATAGTCACCGCCTCGCCATGATCGTTCCTCATGTTTTGCATTTTTTGGCCAAAAAACTAGAATTCCGCCCGATTTCCATATTTTTCTGTGCTATCGCCCACGCCTTCCGAGTGGGTCGGGCCCCCCGGAGCCGAATCGCCTAAAACTTTTCCGGACTATCAAATACGACCTAAGCAACCATAGTCACCGCCCCGCCATAATTCCGCCCGATTTCCATATTTTCGTGTGCTTTAGCCCACGCCTTCCAAGGGGTCCCGGGAACCCCGAACCCCGATCGCCTAATAATTTTCCGAGCCATCAAATATGACCTAAGGAACCATAGTAATCACCCCGCCATGATCGTTCCTCATTTTTTGCGTTTTTCGGCCAAACAACTAGAATTCCGCGCGATTCCCATATTTTTGTGTGTTATAGCCCACGCCTTCCGAGTGGTCGCGGGACCTCCTGACCCCTATCACCTAAAAGTTTTTCGGACTATCAAATACGACCTAAGGAACCATAGTATCCTCCCCGCCATGATCATTCCTCATTTTTTGCATTTTTCGGCCAAACAACTAGAATTCCGCGTGATTCCCATATTTTTGTGTGTTATAGCCCACGCCTTCCGAGTGGTCCCGGGACCTCCGGACCCCTATCACCTAATATATTTCCGGACTATCAAATAAGACCAAAGGAATCATAGTCACCGCCCTATCAAGATCTTTCCACATTTTTTGCATGTAACTGAAAAAGACCAAGAATTTCGCCCGATTCCCATATTTTCGTGTGCTATACCCACGCATTCCGAGTAGTCCCAAGAGCCGCTGACTCCGATCGCCTAAAATTATTCCGAGCAATCAAATACGACCTAAGGAACCATAGTATCCGTCCCGCCATGATCGTTCCTTATTTTTTGCATTTTTCGGCCAAACAAATAGAATTCCGCGCGATAGCCATATTTTTGTGTGATATAGCCCACACCTTCCGAGTGGTCCCGGGACCTCCGGACCCCTATCGCCTAAAATTTTTCCGGACTATCAAATACGACCTAAGGAACCATAGTATCTGCCCCGCCATGATCGTTCCTTATTTTTTGCGTTTTTCGGCCAAACAACTAGAATTCCGCGCGATAGCCATATTTTTGTGTGATATAGCCCACACCTTCCGAGTGGTCCCGGGACCTCCGGACCCCTATCGCCTAAAATTTTTCTGGACTATCAAATATGACCTAAGGAACCATAGTATCCGCCCTGCCATGATCGTTCCTCATTTTTTGTGTTTTTCGGCCAAACAACTAGAATTCCGCGCGATCCCATATTTTTGTGTGTTATAGCCCACGCCTTCCGAGTGGTCCCGGGACCTCCGGACCCCTATCACCTAATATATTTCCGGACTATCAAATAAGACCAAAGGAACCATAGTCACCGCCCTGTCAAGATCTTTCCACATTTTTTGCATGTAACTGAAAAAGACCTAGAATTTGGCCCGATTCCCATATTTTCGTGTGCTATACCCACGCATTTCGAGTAGTCCCAAGAGCCGCGGACTCCGATCGCCTAAAATATTTCCGAGCAATCAAATACGACCTAAGGAACCATAGTATCCGTCCCGCCATGATCGTTCCTTATTTTTTGCGTTTTTCGGCCAAACAACTAGAATTCCGCGTGATAGCCATAATTTTGTGTGATATAGCCCACACCTTCCGAGTGGTCCCGGGACCACCGGGCCCCTATCGCCTAATATTTTTCCGGACTATCAAATAAGACCAAAGGAACCATAGTCACCGCCCTGTCAAGATCTTTCCACATTTTTTGCATGTAACTGAAAAAGACCTAGAATTTCGCCCGATTCCCATATTTTCGTGTGCTATACCCACGCATTCCGAGTAGTCCCAAGAGCCGCAGACTCCGATCGCCTAAAATTTTCCGAGCAATCAAATACGACCTAAGGAACCATAGTATCCGTCCCGCCATGATCGTTCCTTATTTTTTGCGTTTTTCGGCCAAACAACTAGAATTCCGCGCGATAGCCATATTTTTGTGTGATATAGCCCACACCTTCCGAGTGGTCCCGGGACCTCCGGACACCTATCGCCTAAAATTTTTCCGGACTATAAAATACGACCTAAGGAACCATAGTATCCGCCCCGCCATGATCGTTCCTCATTTTTTGTGTTTTTCGGCCAAACAACTAGAATTCCGCGCGATCCCATATTTTTGTGTGTTATAGCCCACGCCTTCCGAGTGGTCCCGGGTCTCCGGACCCCTATCGCCTAAAATTTTTTCGGACTATCAAATTTGACCTAAGGAACCATAGTATCCACCCCGCCATGATCGTTCCTCATTTTTTGTGTTTTTCGGCCAAACAACTAGAATTCCGCGTGATCCCATATTTTTGCGTGTTATAGCCCACGCCTTCCGGACCCCTATCGCCTAAATTTTTTCCGGACTATTAAATAAGACCTAAGGAACCATAGTCACCGCCCAGCCATGATCGTTCCTAGTTTTTTCTATTTTTCGGCCAAAAAACTAGAATTCCGCGCGATTCCCATATTTTCGTGTCCTATAGCCCACGACTTCCAAGTGAACCCGGGAACTCCGGACCGCTATCGCCTAAAATTTTTCCGGACTATCAAATACGACCTAAGGAACCATAGTATCCACCCCACTATGATCGTCCCTCATTTTTTGCATTTTTCGGCCAAACAACTAGAATTCCGCGCGATTCCCATATTTTTGTGTGTTATAGCCCACGCCTTCCGAGTGGTCCCGGGACCTCCGGACCCCTATCGCCTAATATTTTTCCGGACTATCAAATAAGACCAAAGGAACCATAGTCACCGCCCTATCAAGATCTTTCCACATTTTTTGCATGTAACTGAAAAAGACCTAGAATTTCGCCCGATTCACATATTTTCGTGTGCTATACCCAAGCATTCCGAGTAGTCCCAAGAGCCGCGGACTCCGATCGCCTAAAATTTTTCCGAGCAATCAAATACAAACTAAGGAACCATAGTATCCGTCCCGCCATGATCGTTCCTTATTTATTGCGTTTTTCGGCCAAACAACTAGAATTCCGCGCGATTCCCATATTTTTGTGTGTTATAGCCCACGCCTTCCGATTGGTCGCGGGACCTCCTGACCCCTATCGCCTAAAAGTTTTTCGGACTATCAAATACGACCTAAGGAACCATAGTATCCTCCCCCCATGATCGTTCCTCATTTTTTCCATTTTTCGGCCAAACAACTAGAATTCCGCGCGATTCCCATATTTTTGTGTGTTATAGCCCACGCCTTCCGAGTGGTCCCGGGACCTCCGGACCCCTATCACCTAATATATTTCCGGACTATCAAATAAGACCAAAGGAACCATAGTCACCGCCCTGTCAAGATCTTTCCACATTTTTTGCATGTAACTGAAAAAGACCTAGAATTTGGCCCGATTCCCATATTTTCGTGTGTTATACCCACGCATTTCGAGTAGTCCCAAGAGCCGCGGACTCCGATCGCCTAAAATATTTCCGAGCAATCAAATACGACCTAAGGAACAATAGTATCCGTCCCGCCATGATCGTTCCTTATTTTTTGCGTTTTTCGGCCAAACAACTAGAATTCCGCGTGATAGCCATATTTTTGTGTGATATAGCCCACACCTTCCGAGTGGTCCCGGGACCTCCGGACCCCTATCGCCTAAAATTTTTCTGGACTATCAAATACGACCTAAGGAACCATAGTATCCGCCCCGCCATGATCGTTCCTCATTTTTTGTGTTTTTCGGCCAAACAACTAGAATTCCGCGCGATCCCATATTTTTGTGTGTTATAGCCCACGCCTTCCGAGTGGTCCCGGGTCTCCGGACCCCTATCGCCTAAAATTTTTCCGGACTATCAAATAAAACCTAAGGAACCATAGTCACCTCCCAGCCATGATCGTTCCTAGTTTTTTCTGTTTTTCGGCCAAAAAACTAGAATTCCGCGCGATTCCCATATTTTCGTGTCCTATAGCCCACGCCTTCCAAGTGAACCCGGGAACTCCGGACCCCTATCGCCTAAACTTTTTTCGGACTATCAAATACGACCTAAGGAACCATAGTATCCGCCCCACCATGATCGTTCCTCATTTTTTGCATTTTTCGGCCAAACAACTAGAATTCCGCGCGATTCCCATATTTTTGTGTGTTATAGTCCACGCCTTCCGAGTGGTCCCGGGACCTCCGGACCCCTATCGCCTAATATATTTCCGGACTATCAAATAAGACCAAAGGAACCATAGTCACCGCCCTGTCAAGATCTTTCCACATTTTTTGCATGTAACTGAAAAAGATCTAGAATTTCGCCCGATTCCCATATTTTCGTGTGCTATACCCACGCATTCCGAGTAGTCCCAAGAGCCGCGGACTCCGATCGCCTAAAATTTTCCGAGCAATCAAATACGACCTAAGGAACCATAGTATCCGTCCCGCCATGATCGTTCCTTATTTTTTGCATTTTTCGGCCAAACAACTAGAATTCCGCGCGATAGCCATATTTTTGTGTGATATAGCCCACACCTTCCGAGTGGTCCCGGGACCTCCGGACCCCTATCGCCTAAAATTTTTCCGGACTATCAAATATGACCTGAGGAACCATACTATCCGCCCCGCCATGATCGTTCCTCATTTTTTGTGTTTTTCGGCCAAACAACTAGAATTTCGCGCGATCCCATATTTTTGTGTGTTATAGCCCACGCCTTCCGAGTGGTCCCGGGTCTCCGGACCCCTATCGCCTAAATTTTTTCCGGACTATCAAATAAGACCTAAGGAACCACAATCACCGCCCAGCCATGATCGTTCCTAGTTTTTTCTGTTTTTCGGCCAAAAAACTAGAATTCCGCGCGATTCCCATATTTTCGTGTCCTATAGCCCACGCCTTCCAAGTGAACCCGGGAACTCCGGACCCCTATCGCCTAAACTTTTTCCGGACTTTCAAATACGACCTAAGGAACCATAGTATCCGCCCCACCATGATCGTTCCTCATTTTTTGCATTTTTCGGCCAAACAACTAGAATTCCGCGCGATTCCCATATTTTTGTGTGTTATAGTCCACGCCTTCCGAGTGGTCCCGGGACCTCCGGACCCCTATCGCCTAATATTTTTCCGGACTATCAAATAAGACCAAAGGAACCATAGTCACCGCCCTGTCAAGATCTTTCCACATTTTTTGCATGTAACTGAAAAAGACCTAGAATTTCGCCCGATTCCCATATTTTTGTGTGCTATACCCACGCATTCCGAGTAGTCCCAAGAGCCGCGGACTCCGATCGCCTAAAATTTTCCGAGCAATCAAATACGACCTAAGGAACCATAGTATCCGTCCCGCCATGATCGTTCCTTATTTTTTGTGTTTTTCGGCCAAACAACTAGAATTCCGCGCGATAGCCATATTTTTGTGTGATATAGCCCACACCTTCCGAGTGGTCCCGGGACCTCCGGACACCTATCGCCTAAAATTTTTCCGGACTATCAAATACGACCTAAGGAACCATAGTATCCGCCCCGCCATGATCGTTCCTCATTTTTTGTGTTTTTCGGCCAAACAACTAGAATTCCGCGCGATCCCATATTTTTGTGTGTTATAGCCTACGCCTTCCGAGTGGTCCCGGGTCTCCGGACCCCTATCGCCTAAAATTTTTCCGGACTATCAAATTTGACCTAAGGAACCATAGTATCCACCCCGCCATGATCGTTCCTCATTTTTTGTGTTTTTCGGCCAAACAACTAGAATTCCGCGTGATCCCATATTTTTGCGTGTTATAGACCACGCCTTCCGGACCCCTATCGCCTAAATTTTTTCCGGACTATTAAATAAGACCTAAGGAACCATAGTCACCGCCCAGCCATGATCGTTCCTAGTTTTTTCTGTTTTTCGGCCAAAAAACTAGAATTCCGCGCGATTCCCATATTTTCGTGTCCTATAGCCCACGGCTTCCAAGTGAACCCGGGAACTCTGGACCCCTATCGCCTAAAATTTTTCCGAACTATCAAATACGACCTAAGGAACCATAGTCACCACCCAGCCATGATCATTTCTCATTTGTTGCGTTTTTCGGCCAAAATACTAGAATTCCGCCCGATTACAATATTTTTGTGTGCTATTGCCCACCCTTCCAAGTGGTTCCGGGACCCCCGGACCCCGATCGCTTAAAATTTTTCCGGGCCGTCAAATACGACCTAAGGAACCATAGTAACCGCCCCGCCATCATCGTATCTCATTTTTTGCATTTTTCGGCCAAAAAACTAGAATTACGCCCGATTCCCATATTTTCGTGTGCTGTACCCACGCCTTCCAAGTGGTCCAGGGAGCCGCGGACCTCGATCGCCTAAAATTTTTTCGGACTATCAAATACGACCTAAGGTACCATAGTCACCGCCCCACCATGATTGTTCCAAATGCTTTGCATTTTTCGGCCAAAAAACTAGAACTCCGCGCGATTTGCATATTTTAGTGTGCTATAGCTTACGCCTTCCGAGTGGTCCCGGGAGCCGTGGACCCCGATTGCCTAAAATTTTCCGTGCCATCAAATATGACCTAAGGAACCATAGTCACCGCTCCTCCATGATCGTTCCTCATTTATTGCGTTTTTCGGCCAAAAAACTAGAATTCCGCTCGATTACCATATTTTTGGTGCTATTGCCCACGCCTTCCGAGTGGGCCGGGCCGCCGGTCTCACATCGCCTAAAAAATCTTCGGGCCATCAATTAAGACCTAAGGAACCATAGTCACCGCCTCGCCATGATCGTTCCTCATTCTTTGCATTTTTGGGCCAAAAAACTAGAATTCCGCCCGATTCCCATATTTTTGTGTGCTATCGCCAACGCCTTCCAAGTGGGTCGGGCCCCTCGGAGCCGGATCGCCTAAAAATTTTCCGAACTATCAAATACGACCTAAGGAACCATAGTCACCGCCCCGCCATGATCGTTCCTAGTCTTTTGCGTTTTTCAGCCAAAAAACTAGAATTTCGCGCGATTTCCATATTTTCGTGTGCTTTAGCCCACGCCTTCCAAGGGGTCCCGGGAGCCCCGAACCCCGATCGCCTAAAAATATTCCGGGCCATCAAATACGACCTAAGGAACCATAGTAACCACCCCGCCATGATCGTTCCTCATTTTTTGCGTTTTTCGGCCAAACAACTAGAATTCCGCGTGATTCCCATATTTTTGTGTGTTATATCCCACGCCTTTCGAGTGGTCCCGGGACCTCCGGACCCCTATCGCCTAATATTTTTCATGACTATCAAATAAGACCAAAGGAACCATAGTCACCGCCCTGCCAAGATCTTTCCACATTTTTTGCATGTTACTGAAAAAGACATAGAATTTCGCCCGATTCCCATTTTTTCGTGTGCCATACCCACGCATTCCGAGTGGTCCCAAGAGCCGCGGACCCCGATCGCCTAAAAGTTTTCCGGGCAATCAAATACGACCTAAGGAACTATAGTATCCGCCCTGCCATGATCGTTCCTTATTTTTTGCGTTTTTCGGCCAAACAACTAGAATTCCGCGCGATTCCCATATTTTTGTGTGTTATAGCCCACACCTTCCGAGTGGTCCCGGGACCTCCGGACCCCTATCGCCTAAAATTTTTCCGGACTATCAAATACGACCTAAGGAACCATAGTCACCACCCAGCCATGATCATTTCTCATTTGTTGCGTTTTTCGGCCAAAATACTAGAATTCCGCCCGATTACAATATTTTTGTGTGCTATTGCCCACCCTTCCAAGTGGTTCCGGGACCCCAGGACCCCGATCGCTTAAAATTTTTCCGGGCCGTCAAATACGACCTAAGGAACCATAGTAACCACCCCGCCATGATCGTTCCTCATATTTTGCATTTTTCGGCCAAACAACTAGAATTCCGCGCGATTCCCATATTTTTGTGTGTTATAGCCCACGCCTTCCGAGTGGTCCCGGGACCTCCTGACCCCTATCGCCTAAAATTTTTCCGGACTATCAAATACGACCTAAGGAACCATAGTATCCGCCCCGCCATGATCGTTCCTCATTTTTTGCGTTTTTCGGCCAAACAACTAGAATTCCGCGCGATTCCCATATTTTTGTGTGTTATAGCCCACGCCTTCCGAGCGGTCCCGGGACCTCCGGACCCCTATCGCCTAATATTTTTCCGGACTATCAAATAAGACCAAAGGAACCATAGTCACCGCCCTGTCATGATCTTTCCACATTTTTTGCATGTTACTGAAAAAGACCTAGAATTTCGCCCGATTCCCATATTTTCGTGTGCTATACCCACGCATTCCGAGTGGTCCCAAGAGCCGCGGACCCCGATCGCCTAAATTTTTTCCGGGCAATCAAATACAACCTAAGGAACCATAGTATCCGCCCCGCCATGATCGTTCCTTATTTTTTGCGTTTTTCGGCCAAACAACTAGAATTCCGCGCGATTCCCATATTTTTGTGTGTTATAGCCCACACCTTCCGAGTGGTCCCAGGACCTCCGGACCCCAATCGCCTAAAATTTTTCGGGACTATCAAATACGACCTAAGGAACCATAGTATCCGCCCCGCCATGATCGTTCCTCATATTTTGTGTTTTTCGGCCAAACAACTAGAATTCCGCGCGATCCCATATTTTTGTGTGTTATATAGCCCACGCCTTCCGAGTGGTCCCGGGTCTCCGGACCCCTATCGCCTAAAATTTTTCCGGACTATCAAATAAGACCTAAGGAACCATAGTCACCGCCTAGCCATGATCGTTCCTAGTTTTTTCTGTTTTTCGGCCAAAAAACTAGAATTTCGCGCGATTCCCATATTTTCGTGTCCTATAGCCCACGCCTTCCAAGTGAACCCGGGAACTCCGGACCCCTATCGCCTAAAATTTTTCCGGACTATCAAATACGACCTAAGGAACCATAGTCACCGCCCAGCCATGATCATTCCTCATTTGTTGCGTTTTTCGGCCAAAAAACTAGAATTCCGCCCGATTACAATGTTTTTGTGTATTATTGCCCACCCTTCCAAGTTGTTCCGGGACCCCCGGACCCGGATCGCCTAAAAACTTTTCGGGCCATCAAATACGACCTAAGGAACCATAGTAACCGGCCCGCCATCATCGTTTCTCATGTTTTGCATTTTTTGGCCAAAAAACTAGAATTATGCCCGATTCCCATATTTTCGTGTGCTATACCCACGCCTTCCAAGTGGTCCAGGGAGCCGCGGACCCCGATCGCCTAAAATTTTTCCAGACTATCAAATACGACCTAAGGTACCATAGTCACCGCCCCACCATGATCGTTCCAAATGCTTTGCATTTTTCGGCAAAAAAACTAGAACTCCGCGCGATTTGCATATTTTAGTGTGCTATATAGCTTACGCTTTCTGAATGGTCCCGGGAGCCGTGGACCCCGATAGCCTAAAATTTTTCGGACCATCAAATATGACCTAAGGAACCATAGTCACCGCCCCGTCATGATCGTTCCTCATTTATTGCATTTTTCGGCCAAAAAACTAGAATTCCGCTCGATTACCATATTTTTGTGTGCTATTGCCCACGCCTTCCTAGTGGGCCGGGCCGCCGGTCTCGGATCGCCTAAAAAATTTTCGGGCCATCAATTAAGACCTAAGGAACCATAGTCACCGCCTCGCCATGATCGTTCCTCATTTTTTGCATTTTTTGGCCAAAGAACTAGAATTCCATCCGATTCATATTTTTTTGTGTGCTATCGCCCACGCCTTCCGAGTGGGTCGGGCCCCCCGGAGCCAGATCGCCTAAAAATTTTTCGGACTATCAAATACGACCTAAGGAACCATATTCACTGCCCCGCCATGATCGTTCCTAGTCTTTTGCATTTTTCAGCCAAAAAACTAGAATTTCGCGCGATTTCCATATTTTCGTGTGCTTTAGCCCACACCTTCCAAGGGGTCCCGGGAACCCCGAACCCCGATCGCCTAAAAATTTTCCGGGCAATCAAATATGACCTAAGGAACCATAGTATCCAACCCGCCATGATCGTTCCTCATTTTTTGCGTTTTTCGGCCAAACAACTAGAATTCCGCGCGATTCCCATATTTTTGTGTGTTATCGCCCACGCCTTCCAAGTGGTCCCGGGACCTCCTGACCCCTATCGCCTAAAATATTTCCGGACTATCAAATACGACCTAAGGAACCATAGTATCCACCCCACCATGATTGTTCCTCATTTTTTGCGTTTTTCGGCCAGACAACTAGAATTTCGCGCGATTCCCATATTTTTGTGTGTTATAGCCCACGCCTTCCGAGTGGTCCCGGGACCTCCGGACCCCTATCGCCTAATATTTTTCCGGACTATGAAATAAGACCAAAGGAACCATAGTCACCGCCCTGTCAAGATCTTTCCACATTTTTTGCATGTTACTGAAAAAGACCTAGAATTTCGCCCGATTCCCATATTTTCGTGTGCTATACCCACGCATTCCGTGTGGTCCAAAGAGCTGCGGACCCCGATAGCCTAAAATTTTTTCGGGCAATCAAATATGACCTAAGGAACCATAGTATCCGCCCCGCCATGATCGTTCCTTATTTTTTGCGTTTTTCGGCAAAACAACTAGAATTCCGCGCGATTCCAAATTTTTGTGTGTTATAGCCCACACCTTCCGAGTGGTCCCGGGACCTCCGGACCCCTATCGCCTAAAATTTTTCCGGACTATCAAATATGACCTAAGGAACCACAGTATCCGCCCCGCCATGATCGTTCCTCATTTTTTTTGTTTTTCGGCCAAACAACTAGAATTCCGCACGATCCCATAATTTTGTGTGTTATATAGCCCACGCCTTCCGAGTGGTCCCGGGTCTCCGGACCCCTATCGCCTAAAATTTTTCCGGACTATCAAATAAGACCTAAGGAACCATAGTCACCGCCCAGCCATGATCGTTCCTAGTTTTTTCTGTTTTTCGGCCAAAAAACTAGAATTTCGCGCGATTCCCATATTTTCGTGTCCTATAGCCCACGCCATCCAAGTGAACCCGGGAACTCCGGACCCCTATCGCCTAAAATTTTTCCGGACTATCAAATACGACCTAAGGAACCATAGTCACCGCCCAGCCATGATCATTCCTCATTTGTTGAGTTTTTTGGCCAAAAAACTAGAATTCCGCCCGATTATAATGTTTTTGTGTGCTATTGCCCACCCTTCCAAGTGGTTCCGGGACCCCCGGACCCCGATCGACTAAAATTTTTTCGGGCCATCAAATACGACCTTAGGAACCATAGTAACCGCCCCGCCATCATTGTTTCTCATTTTTTGCATTTTTCGGCCAAAAAACTAGAATTACGCCCGATTCCCTTAGTTTCGTGTGCTATACCCACGCCTTCCAAGTGGTCCGGGGAGCCGCGGACCCCGATCGCCTAAAAATTTTCCGGACTATCAAATACGACCTAAGGTACCATAGTCACCGCCCCACCATGATCGTTCCAAATGCTTTGCATTTTTCGGCCAAAAAACTAGAACTCCGTGCGATTTGCATATTTTAGTGTGCTATATAGCTTACGCTTTCCGAGTGGTCCCGGGAGCCGTGGACCCCGATCGCCTAAAATTTTTCGGGCCATCAAATATCACCTAAGGAACCATAGTCACCGCCCCATCATGATCGTTCCTCATTTATTGCATTTTTCGGCCAAAAAACTAGAATTCCGCTCGATTACGATATTTTTGTGTGCTATTGCCCACGCCTTCCGAGTGGTCCCGGGACCTCCGGACCCCTATCGCCTAAAATTTTTCCGGACTATCAAATAATACCTAAGGAACCATAGTCACCGCCTAGCCATGATCGTTCCTAGTTTTTTCTGTTTTTCGGCCAAAAAACTAGAATTTCGCGCGATTCCCATATTTTCGTGTCCTATAGCCCACGCCTTCCAAGTGAACCCGGGAACTCCGGACCCCTATCGCCTAAAATTTTTCCGGACTATCAAATACGACCTAAGGAACCATAGTCACCGCCCTGTCAAGATCTTTCCACATTTTTTGCATGTTACTGAAAAAGACCTAGAATTTCGCCCGATTCCCATATTTTCGTGTGCTATACCCATGCATTCCGAGTGGTCCAAAGAGCTGCGGACCCCGATAGCCTAAAATTTTTCCGGGCAATCAAATACGACCTAAGGAACCATAGTATCCGCCCCGCCATGATCGTTCCTTATTTTTTGCGTTTTTCGGCCAAACAACTAGAATTCCGCGCGATTCCAAATTTTTGTGTGTTATAGCCCACACCTTCCGAGTGGTCCCGGGACCTCCGGACCCCTATCGCCTAAAATTTTTCCGGACTATCAAATATGACCTAAGGAACCATAGTATCCGCTCCGCCATGATCGTTCCTCATTTTTTTTGTTTTTCGGCCAAACAACTAGAATTCCGCGCGATCCCATAATTTTGTGTGTTATATAGCCCACGCCTTCCGAGTGGTCCCGGGTCTCCGGACCCCTATCGCCTAAAATTTTTCCGGACTATCAAATAAGACCTAAGGAACCATAGTCACCGCCCAGCCATGATCGTTCCTAGTTTTTTCTGTTTTTCGGCCAAAAAACTAGAATTTCGCGCGATTCCCATATTTTCGTGTCCTATAGCCCACGCCATCCAAGTGAACCCGGGAACTCCGGACCCCAATCGCCTAAAATTTTTCCGGACTATCAAATACGACCTAAGGAACCATAGTCACCGCCCAGCCATGATCATTCCTCATTTGTTGCGTTTTTTGGCCAAAAAACTAGAATTCCGCCCGATTATAATGTTTTTGTGTGCTATTGCCCACCCTTCCAAGTGGTTCCGGGACCCCCGGACCCCGATCGACTAAAATTTTTTCGGGCCATCAAATACGACCTTAGGAACCATAGTAACCGCCCCGCCATCATTGTTTCTCATTTTTTGCATTTTTCGGCCAAAAAACTAGAATTACGCCCGATTCCCTTAGTTTCGTGTGCTATACCCACGCCTTCCAAGTGGTCCGGGGAGCCGCGGACCCCGATCGCCTAAAAATTTTCCGGACTATCAAATACGACCTAAGGTACCATAGTCACCGCCCCACCATGATCGTTCCAAATGCTTTGCATTTTTCGGCCAAAAAACTAGAACTCCGCGCGATTTGCATATTTTAGTGTGCTATAGAGCTTACGCTTTCCGAGTGGTCCCGGGAGCCGTGGACCCCGATCGCCTAAAATTTTTCGGGCCATCAAATATCACCTAAGGAACCATAGTCACCGCCCCATCATGATCGTTCCTCATTTATTGCATTTTTCGGCCAAAAAACTAGAATTCCGCTCGATTACGATATTTTTGTGTGCTATTGCCCACGCCTTCCGAGTGGTCCCGGGACCTCCGGACCCCTATCGCCTAAAATTTTTCCGGACTATCAAATAATACCTAAGGAACCATAGTCACCGCCCAGCCATGATCGTTCCTAGTTTTTTCTGTTTTTCGGCCAAAAAACTAGAATTTCGCGCGATTCCCATATTTTCGTGTCCTATAGCCCACGCCTTCCAAGTGAACCCGGGAACTCCGGACCCCTATCGCCTAAAATTTTTCCGGACTATCAAATACGACCTAAGGAACCATAGTCACCGCCCAGCCATGATCATTCCTCATTTGTTGCGTTTTTCGGCCAAAAAACTAGAATTCCGCCCGATTACAATATTTTTGTGTGCTATTGCCCACCCTTCCAAGTGGTTCCGGGACCCCCGGACCCCGATCGCCTAAAATTTTTCCGGGCCGTCAAATACGACCTAAGGAACCATAGTAACCGCCCCGCCATCATCGTTTCTCATTTTTTGCATTTTTCGGCCAAAAAACTAGAATTACGCCCGATTCCCATATTTTCGTGTGCTATACCCACGCCTTCCAAGTGGTCCGGGGAGCCGCGGACCCCGATCGCCTAAAATTTTTCCGGACTATCAAATACGACCTAAGGTACCATAGTCACCGCCCCACCATGATCGTTCCAAATGCTTTGCATTTTTCGGCCAAAAAACTAGAACTCCGCGCGATTTGCATATTTTAGTGTGCTATATATCTTACACTTTCCGAGTGGTCCCGGGAGCCGTGGACCCCGATAGCCTAAATTTTTCGGGCCATCAAATATGACCTAAGGAACCATAGTCACCGCCCCGTCATGATCGTTCCTCATTTATTGCTTTTTTCGGCCAAAAAACTAGAATTCCGCTCGATTACCATATTTTTTGTGCTATTGCCCACGCCTTCCGAGTGGGCCGGGCCGCCGGTCTCGGATCGCCTATGGAACCATAGTCACCGCCTCGCCATGATCGTTCCTCATTTTTTGCATTTTTTGGCCAAAGAACTAGAATTCCACCCGATTCCAATTTTTTTGTGTGCTATCGCCCACGCCTTCCGAGAGGGTCGGGCCCCCCGGAGCCAGATCGCCTAAAAATTTTCCGGACTATCAAATACGACCTAAGGAACCATAGTCACCACCCCGCCATGATTGTTCCTAGTCTTTTGCATTTTCAGCCAAAAAACTAGAATTTCGCCCGATTCCCATAATTTCGTGTGCTATACCCACGAATTCCGAGTGGTCCCAAGAGCCGCGGACCCCGATCGCCTAAACTTTTTTCGGGCAATCAAATATGACCAAAGGAACCATAGTATCCGCCCCGCCATGATCGTTCCTTATTTTTTGCGTTTTTCGGCCAGACAACTAGAATTTCGCGCGATTCCCATATTTTTGTGTGTTATAGCCCACACCTTCCGAGTGGTCCCGGGACCTCCGGACCCCTATCGCCTAAAATTTTTCAGGACTATCAAATACGACCTAAGGAACCATAGTATCCGCCCCGCCATGATCGTTCCTTATTTTTTGTGTTTTTCGACCAAACAACTAGAATTCCGCGCGATCCCATATTTTTGTGTGTTATATAGCCCACGCCTTCCGAGTGGTCCCGGGTCTCCGGACCCCTATCGCCTAAAATTTTTCCGGACTATCAAATAAGACCTAAGGAACCATAGTCACCGCCCAGCCATGATCGTTCCTAGTTTTTTCTGTTTTTCCGCCAAAAAACTAGAATTTCGCGCGATTCCCATATTTTCGTGTCCTATAGCCCACGCCTTCCAAGTGAACCCGGGAACTCCGGACCCCTATCGCCTAAAATTTTACCGGACTATCAAATACGACCGAAGGAACCATAGTCACTGCCCAGCCATGATCATTCCTCATTTGTTGCGTTTTTCGGCCAAAAAACTAGAATTCCGCCCGATTACAATGTTTTTGTGTGCTATTGCCCACCCTTCCAAGTGGTTCCGGGACCCCCGGATCCCGATCGACTAAAATTTTTTCGGGTCGTCAAATACGACCTTAGAAACCATAGTAACTGCCCCGCCATCATCGTTTCTCATATTTTGCATTTTTCGGCCAAAAAACTAGAATTACGCCCGGTTCCCTTATTTTCGTGTGCTATACCCACGCCTTCCAAGTGGTCTGGGGAGCCGCGTACCCCGATCGCCTAAAAATTTTCCGGACTATCAAATACGACCTAAGGTACCATAGTCACCGCCCCACCATGATCGTTCCAAATGCTTTGCATTTTTCGGCCAAAAAACTAGAACTCCGCGTGATTTGCATATTTTAGTGTGCTATATAGCTTAACGCTTTCCGAGTGGTCCCGGGAGCCGTGGACCCCGATCGCCTAAAATTTTCTGGGCCATCAAATATGACCTAAGGAACCATAGTCACCGCCCCGTCATGATCGTTCCTCATTTATTGCGTTTTTCGGCCAAAAAACTAGAATTCCGCTCGATTACCATATTTTTGTGTGCTATTGCCTACGCCTTCCGAGTGGTCCCGGGACCTCCGGACCCCTATCGCCTAAAATTTTTCCAGACTATCAAATAATACCTAAGGAACCATAGTCACCGCCCAGCCATGATCGTTCCTAGTTTTTTCTATTTTTCGGCCAAAAAACTAGAATTTCGTGCGATTCCCATATTTTCGTGTGCTTTACCCACGCATTCCGAGTGGTCCCAAGAGCCGCGGACCCCGATCGCCTAAAAGTTTTCCGGGCAATCAAATACGACCAAAGGAACCATAGTATCCGCCCCGCCATGATCGTTCCTTATTTTTTGCGTTTTTCGGCCAAACAACTAGAATTTCGCGCGATTCCCATATTTCTGTGTGTTATAGCCCACACCTTCCGAGTGGTCCCGGGACCTCCGGACCCCTATCGCCTAAAATTTTTCCGGACTATCAAATACGACCTAAGGAACCATAGTCACCGTCCTATCAAGATCTTTCCATATTTTTTGCATGTTACTGAAAAAGACCTAGAATTTCGCCCGATTCCAATATTTTCGTGTGCTATACCCACGCATTCCGAATGGTCCCAAGAGCCGCGGACCCCGATCGCCTAAACTTTTTTCGGGCAATCAAATACGACCAAAGGAACCATAGTATCCGCCCCGCCATGATCATTCCTTATTTTTTGCATTTTTCGGCCAAACAACTAGAATTCCGCGCGATTCCCATATTTTTGTGTGTTATAGCCCACACCTTCCGAGTGGTCCCGGGACCTCCGGAACCCTATCGCCTAAAATTTTTCCGGACTATCAAATATGACCTAAGGAACCATAGTATCCGCCCCGCCATGATCGTTCCTTATTTTTTGTGTTTTTCGACCAAACAACTAGAATTCCGCGCGATCCTATATTTTTGTGTGTTATATAGCCCACGCCTTCCAAGTGGTCCCGGGTCTCCGGACCCCTATCGCCTAAAATTTTTCCGGACTATCAAATAAGACCTAAGGAACCATAGTCACCGCCCAGCCATGATCGATCGTAGTTTTTTCTGTTTTTCCGCCAAAAAACTAGAATTTCGCGCGATTCCCATATTTTCGTGTGCTATATAGCTTACGCTTTCCGAGTGGTCCCAGGAGCCGTAGACCCCGATCGCCTAAAATTTTCTGGGCCATCAAATATGACCTAAGGAACCATAGTCACCGCCCCGTCATGATCGTTCCTTATTTATTGCGTTTTTCGGCCAAAAAACTAGAATTCCGCTCGATTACCATATTTTTGTGTGCTATTGCCCACGCCTTCCAAGTGGTCCCGGGACCTCCGGACCCCTATCGCCTAAAATTTTTCCGGACAATCAAATAATACCTAAGGAACCATAGTCACCGCCCAGCCATGATCGTTCCTAGTTTTTTCTGTTTTTCGGCCAAAAAACTTGAATTTCGCGCGATTCCCATATTTTCGTGTTCTATAGCCCACGCCTTCCAAGTCAACCCGGGAACTCCGGACCCCTATCGCCTAAAATTTTTCCGGACTATCAAATACGACCTAAGGAACCATAGTCACCGCCCAGCCATGATCATTCCTCATTTGTTGCGTTTTTCGGCCAAAAAACTAGAATTCCGCCCGATTACAATGTTTTTGTGTGCTATTGCCCACCCTTCCAAGTGGTTCCGGGACCCCCGGACCGCGATCGACTAAAATTTTTTCGGGCCGTCAAATACGACCTTATGAACCATAGTAACCGCCCCGCCATCATCGTTTCTCATTTTTTGCATTTTTCGGCCAAAAAACTCGAATTACGCCCGATTCCCTTATTTTCGTGTGCTATACCCACGCCTTCCAAGTGGTCCGGGGAGCCGCGTACCCCGATCGCCTAAAAATTTTCCAAACTATCAAATACGACCTAAGGTACCATAGTCACCGCCCCACCATGATCGTTCCAAATGCTTTGTATTTTTCGGCCAAAAAACTAGAACTCCGCGCGATTTGCATATTTTAGTGTGCTATATAGCTTACGCTTTCCGAGTGGTCCCGGGAGCCGTGGACCCCGATCGCCTAAAATTTTCTGGGCTATCAAATATGACCTAAGGAACCATAGTCACCGCCCCGTCATGATCGTTCCTCATTTATTGCGTTTTTCGGCCAAAAAACTAGAATTTCGCTCGATTACCATATTTTTGTGTGGTATTGCCCACGCCTTCCGAGTGGTCCCGGGACCTCCGGACCCCTATCGCCTAAAATTTTTCCGGACTATCAAATAATACCTAAGGAACCATAGTCACCGCCCAGCCATGATCGTTCCTAGTTTTTTCTGTTTTTCGGCCAAAAAACTAGAATTTCGCGCGATTCCCATATTTTCGTGTTCTATAGCCCACGCCTTCCAAGTGAACCCGGGAACTCCGGACCCCTATCGCCTAAAATTTTTCCGGACTATCAAATACGACCTAAGGAACCATAGTCACCGCCCAGCCATGATCATTCCTCATTTGTTGCATTTTTCGTCCAAAAAACTAGAATTCCGTCCGATTACAATGTTTTTGTGTGCTATTGCCCACCCTTCCAAGTGGTTCCGGGAACCCCGGACCGCGATCGACTAAAATTTTTTCGGGCCGTCAAATACGACCTTAGGAACCATAGTAACCGCCCCGCCATCATCGTTTCTCATTTTTTGCATTTTTCGGCAAAAAAACTAGAATTACGCCCGATTCCCTTATTTTCGTGTGCTATACCCACGCCTTCCAAGTGGTCCGGGGAGCCGCGGACCCCGATCGCCTAAAAATTTTCCGGACTATCAAATAAAACCTAAGGTACCATAGTTCACTGCCCCACCATGATCGTTCCAAATGCTTTGCATTTTTCGGCCAAAAAACTAGAACTCCGCGCGATTTGCATATTTTAGTGTGCTATATAGCTTACGCTTTCCGAGTGGTCCCGGTAGCCGTGGACCCCGATCGCCTAAAATTTTCCGGGCCATCAAATATGACCTAAGGAACCATAGTCACCGCCCAGTCATGATCGTTCCTCATTTATTGCGTTTTTCGGCCAAAAAATTAGAATTCCGCTCGATTACCATATTTTTGTGTGCTATTGCCCACGCCTTCCGAGTAGGCCGGGCCACCAGTCTCGGATCGCCTAAAAAATTTTCGGCCCATCAATTAAGACCTAAGGAACCATAGTCACCGCCTCGCCATGATCGTTCCTCATTTTTTGCATTTTTTGGCCAAACAACTAGAATTCCGCGTGATTCCCATATTTTTGTGTGTTATAGCCCACACCTTCCGAGTGGTCCCGGGACCTCCGGACCCCTATCGCCTAAAATTTTTCCGGACTATCAAATATGACCTAAGGAACCATAGTATCTGCCCCGCCATGATCGTTCCTCATTTTTTGTGTTTTTCGGCCAAACAACTAGAATTCCGCGCGATCCCATATTTTTGTGTGTTATAGCCCACGCCTTCCGAGTGGTCCCGGGTCTCCGGACCCCTATCGCCTAAAATTTTTCCGGACTATCAAATAAGACCTAAGGAACCATAGTCACCGCCCAGCCATGATCGTTCCTAGTTTTTTCCGTTTTTCGGCCAAAAAACTAGAATTCCGCGCGATTCCCATATTTTCGTGTCCTATAGCCCATGCCTTCCAAGTGAACCCGGGAACTCCGGACCCCTATCGCCTAAAATTTTTCCGGACTATCAAATATGACCTAAGGAACCATAGTCACCGCCCAGCCATGATCATTCCTCATTTGTTGCGTTTTTCGGCCAAAAAACTAGAATTCCGCCCGATTACAATGTTTTTATGTGCATAGCCCACCCTTCCAAGTGGTTCCACGACCCCCGGACCCCGATCGCCTAAAAATTTTTCGGCCCGTCAAATATGACCTAAGGAACCATAGTAACCGGCCCGCCATCATCATTTCTCAATTTTTGCATTTTTTGGCCAAAAAACTAGAATTACGCCCTATTCCCATATTTTCGTGTTCTATACCCACGCCTTCCAAGTGGTCCGAGGAGCCGCGGACCCCGATCGCCTAAAATTATTCCGGACCATCAAATACGACCTAAGGAACCATAGTAACCACCCCGCCATGATCGTTCCTCATTTTTTGCGTTTTTCGGCCAAACAACTAGAATTCCGCGCGATTCCCATATTTTTGTGTGTTATAGCCCACGCCTTCCGAGTGGTCCCGGGACCTCCTGACCCCTATCGCCTAAAATTTTTCCGGACTATCAAATACGACCTAAGGAACCATAGTATCCGCCCCGCCATGATCGTTCCTCATTTTTTGCGTTTTTCGGCCAAACAACTAGAATTCCGCGCGATTCCCATATTTTTGTGTGTTATAGCCCACGCCTTCCGAGTGGTCCCGGGACCTCCGGACCCCTATCGCCTAATATTTTTCCGGACTATCAAATAAGACCAAAGGAACCATAGTCACCGCCCTGTCAAGATCTTTCCACATTTTTTGCATGTTACTGAAAAAGACCTAGAATTTCGCCCAATTCCCATATTTTCGTGTGCTATACCCACGCATTCCGAGTGGTCCCAAGAGCCGCGGACCCCGATCGCCTAAAAGGTTTCCAGGCAATCAAATACGACCTAAGGAACCATAGTATCCGCCCCTCCATGATCGTTCCTTATTTTTTGCATTTTTCGGCCAAACAACTAGAATTCCGCGCGATTCCCATATTTTTGTGTGTTATAGCCCACACCTTCCGAGTGGTCCCGGGACCTCCGGAACCCTATCGCCTAAAGTTTTTCCGGACTATCAAATACGACCTAAGGAACCATAGTATCCGCCCCGCCATGATCATTCCTCATTTTTTGTGTTTTTCGGCCAAACAACTAGAATTCCGCGTGATCCCATATTTTTGTGTGTTATAGCCCACGTCTTCCGAGTGGTCCCGGGTCTCCGGACCCCTATCGCCTAAAAATTTTCCGGACTATGAAATAAGACCTAAGGAACCATAGTCACCGCCCAGCCATGATCGTTCCTAGTTTTTTCTGTTTTTCGGCCAAAAAACTAGAATTCCGCGCGATTCCCATATTTTCGTGTCCTATAGCCCACGCTTTCCAAGTGAACCCGGGAACTCCGGACCCCTATCGCCTAAAATTTTTCCGGACTATCAAATACGACCTAAGGAACCATAGTCACCACCCCGCCATCATCGTTTCTCATTTCTTGCATTTTTCGGCCAAAAAACTAGAATTTCTTGCGATTTCCATATTTTCGTGTGCTTTAGCCCATGCCTTCCAAGGGGTCCCGGGAACCCCGATCGCCTAAAAATTTTCCGGGCCATCAAATACGACCTAAGGAACCATAGTAACCACCCCGCCATGATCGTTCCTCATTTTTTACGTTTTTCGGCCAAACAGGTAGAATTCCGCGCGATTCCCATATTTTTGTGTGTTATAGCCCACGCCTTCCGAGTGGTCCCGGGACCTCCGGACCCCTATCGCCCAATATTTTTCCGGACTATCAAATAAGACCAAAGGAACCATAGTCACCACCCTGTCAAGATCTTTCCACATTTTTTGCATGTTACTGAAAAAGAACTAGAATTTCGCCTGATTCCCATATTTTCGTGTGCTATACCCACGCATTCTGAGTGGTCCCAAGAGCCGCGGACCCCAATCGCCTAAAAGTTTTCCGGGCAATCAAATACGACCTAAGGAACCATAGTATCTGCCCCGCCATGATCGTTCCTTATTTTTTGCGTTTTTCGGCGAAACAACTAGAATTTCGCGCGATTCCCATATTTTTGTGTGTTATAGCCCACACCTTCCGAGTGGTCCCGGGACCTCCGGACCCCTATCGCCTAAAATTTTTCCGGAATATCAAATACGACCTAAGGAACCATAGTCACCGCCCAGCCATGATCATTCCTCATTTGTTGCGTTTTTCGGCAAAAAAACTAGAATTTCGCCCGATTACAATGTTTTTGTGTGCTATTGCCCACCCTTCCAAGTGGTTCCGAGACCCCCGGACCCCGATCGCCTAAAATTTTTCGGGCCGTCAAATACGACCTAAGGAACTATAGTAACCGCCCCGCCATCATCGTTTCTAATTTTTTGCATTTTTCGGCCAAAAAACTAGAATTACGCCCGATTCCCATATTTTCGTGTGCTATACCCACGCCTTCCAAGTGGTCCGGGGAGCCTCGGACCCCGATAGCCTAAAATTTTTCCGGACTATCAAATATGACCTAAGGTACCATAGTCACCGCCCCACCATGATCGTTCCAAATGCTTTGCATTTTTCGGCCAAAAAACTAGAACTCCGCGCGATTTGCATATTTTAGTGTGCTATAGCTTACGCCTTCCGAGTGGTCCCGGGAGCCGTGGACCCCGATCGCCTAAAATTTTCCGGGCCATCAAATACGACCTAAGGAACCATAGTCACCACCCCGCCATGTTCGTTCCTCATTTATTGCGTTTTTCGGCCAAAAAACTAGAATTCCGCTCGATTACCATATTTTTGTGTGCTATTGCCCACGCTTTCTGAGTGGGCCAGGCCGCCGGACTCGGATTGCCTAAAAAGTTTTCGGGCCATCAATTAGGACCTAAGGAACCATAGTCACCGCCTCGCCATGATCGTTCCTCATTTTTTGCATTTTTTCGCCAAAAAACTAGAATTCCGCCCGATTCCCATATTTTTGTGTGCTATCGCCCACGCCTTCCGAGTGGGTCGGGCCCCCGGAGCCGGATCGCCTAAAAATTTTCGGGACTATCAAATACGACCTAAGGAACCATAGTCACCGCCCCGCCATGATCGTTCCTAGTCTTTTGCGTTTTTCAACCAAAAAACTAGTATTTCGCGCGATTTCCATATTTTCGTGTGCTTTAGCCCACGCCTTCCAAGGGGTCCCGGGAACCTCGAACCCCGATCGCCTAAAAATTTTCCGGGCCATCAAATACGACCTAAGGAACCATAGTAACCACCCCACCATTATCATTCCTCATTTTTTGCATTTTTCGTCCAAACAACTAGAATTCCGCGCGATTCCCATATTTTTGTGTGTTATAGCCCACGCCTTCCGAGTGGTCCCGGGACCTCCAGACCCCTATCGCCTAAAATTTTTCCGGACTACCAAATACGACCTAAGGAACCATAGTATCCGCCCCGCCATGATCGTTCCTCATTTTTTGCATTTCTCGGCAAAACAATTAGAATTCCGCGCGATTCCCATATTTTTGTGTGTTATAGCCCACGCCTTCCGAGTGGTCCCAGGACCTCCGGACCCCTATCGCCTAATATTTTTTTGGACTATCAAATAAGACCAAAGGAACCATAGTCACCGCCCTGCCAAGTTCTTTCCACATTTTTTGCATGTTACAGAAAAAGACCTAGAATTTCGCCCGATTACCATATTTTCGTGTGCTATACCCACGCATTCCGAGTGGTCCCAAGAACCGCGGACCCCGATCGCCTAAAATTTTTCCGGGCAATCAAATACAACCTAAGGAACCATAGTATCCGCCCCGCCATGATCGTTCCTTATTTTTTGCATTTTTCGGTCAAACAACTAGAATACCAAGCGATTCCCATATTTTCGTGTGCTATAGCCCACACCTTCCGAGTGGGTCGGGCCCCCCGGACCCGGATCGCCTAAAAAAATTTCCAGACTATCAAATACGACCTAAGGAAACATAGTCACCGCCCCGCCATGATCGTTCCTAGTCTTTTGCGTTTTTCATCTAAAAAACTAGAATTCCGCGCGATTTCCATATTTTCTTGTGCTTTAGCCCACGCCTTCCAAGGGGTCCCGGGAACCCCGAACTCCGATCGCCTAAAAATTTTCGGGGCCATCAAATACGACCTAAGGAACCATAGTAACCACCCCACCATTATCGTTCCTCATTTTTTGCATTTTTCGTCCAAACAACTAGAATTCCGCGCGATTCCCATATTTTTGTGTGTTATAGCCTACGCCTTCCGAGTGGTCCCGGGACCTCCTGACCCCTATCGACTAAAATTTTTCCGGACTACCAAATACGACCTAAGGAACCATAGTATCCGCCCCGCCATGATCATTCCTCATTTTTTGCATTTCTCGGCCAAACAACTAAATTCCGCGCGATTCCCATATTTTTGTGTGTTATAGCCCACGCCTTCCGAGTGGTCCCGGGACCTCCGGACCCCTATCGCCTAATATTTTTCTAGACTATCAAATAGGACCAAAGGAACCATAGTCACCGCCCTGCCAAGATCTTTCCACATTTTTGCATGTTACTGAAAAAGACCTAGAATTTCGCCCGATTACCATATTTTCGTGTGCTATACCCACGCATTCCGAGTGGTCCCAAGAGCCGCGGACACCGATCGCCTAAATTTTTTTCGAGCAATCAAATACGACCTAAGGAACTATAGTATCCGCCCCGCCATGATCGTTCCTTATTTTTTGCGTTTTTCGGCCAAACAATTAGAATTCCGAGCGATTCCCATATTTTCGTGTGCTATAGCCCACGCCTTCCGAGTGGGCCGTGCCCCTCGCACTCGGATCACCTAAAAAATTTTCCGGACTATCAAATAAGACCTAAGGAACCATAGTCACCTTCCCGCCATGATCGTTTCTCATTTTTTGCATTTTTCGGCGAAATAACTAGAATTCCTTCTGGACTATCAAATAAAACCTAAGGAACCATAGTCACCGCCCAGCCATGATCGTTCCTCATGTTTTGCGTTTTTCGGCCAAACAACTAGAATTCCGCGCGATTCCCATATTTTTGTGTGTTATAGCCCACATCTTTCGAGTGGTCCTGGGACCTTAGGACCCCTATCGCCTAAAAATTTTCTGGACTATCAAATATGACCTAAGGTACCATAGTCACCGCCCCACCATGATCGTTCCAAATGCTTTGCATTTTTCGGCTAGAAAACTAGAAATCCGCGCGATTTGCATATTTTAGTGTGCTATAGCTTACGCCTTCCGAGTGGTCCTGGGAGCCGTGGACCCCGATCGCCTAATATTTTCCGGGCCATCAAATATTACCTAAGGAACCATAGTCACCGCCCCGCCATGATCGTTCCTCATTTATTGCGTTTTTCGGCCAAAAAACTAGAATTTCGCTCGATTACCATATTTTTGTGTGCTATTACCCACGCCTTTCGAGTGGGCCGGGCCGCCGGTCTCGGATCGCCTAAAAAATTTTCGGGCAATCAATTAAGACCTAAGGAACCATAGTCACCGCCTCGCCTTGATCGTTCCTCATGTTTTGCTTTTTTTGGCCAAAAAACTAGAATTTCGCCCGATTCCCATATTTTTGTGTGCTATCCCCCACGCCTTCCGAGTGGGTCGGGCCCCTCGGAGCCGGATAGCCTAAAAAGTTTCCGTACTATAAAATGCGACCTAAGGATCCATAGTCACCGCCCTGCCGTGATCGTTCCTCAGTTTTTGCGTTTTTCGGCCAAACAACTAGAATTCCGCGCGATTCCCATATTTTTGTGTGTTATAGCCCACGCCTTCCGAGTGGTCCCGGGACCACCGGACCCCTATCGCCTAATATTTTTCCAGACTATCAAATAAGACCTAAGGAACCATAGTCACCGCCCAGCCATGATAGTTCCTAGTTTTTTTCCGTTTTTCGGCCAAAAAACTAGAATTCCGCGTGATTCCCATATTTTCGTGTCCTATAGCCCACGCCTTCCAAGTGAACCCGGGAACTCCGGACCCCTATCGCCTAAAATTTTTCCGGACTATCAAATACGACCTAAGGAATCATAGTATCCGCCACGCCATGATCGTTCCTTATTTTTTGCGTTTTTCGGCCAAACAACTAGAATTACGCGCGATTCCCATATTTTTGTGTGTTATAGCCCACTCCTTCCGAGTGGTCCCGGGACCTCCGGACCCCTATCGCCTAAAATTTTTCCGGACTATCAAATACGACCTAAGGAACCATAATATCCGCCCCGCCATGATCGTTCCTCATTTTTTGCGTTTTTCGGCCAAATAACTAGAATTTCGCGCGATCCCATATTTTTGTGTGTTATCCCACGCCTCCGAGTGGTCCCGGGTCTCCGGACCCCTATCGCCTAAAATTTTTCCGGACTATCAAATAAGACCTAAGGAACCATAGTCACAGCCCACCCATGATCATTTCTCATTTGTTGCGTTTTTCGGCCAAAAAACTAGAATTCCGCGCGATTCCCATATTTTCGTGTCCTATAACCCACGCCTTCCAAGTGAACCCGGGAACTCCGGACCCCTATCGGCTAAAATTTTTCCGGACTATCAAATACGACCTAAGGAACCATAGTCACCGCCCAGCCATGATCATTCCTCATTTGTTGCGTTTATTGGCCAAAAAACTAGAATTCCGCCCGATTACAATATTTTTGTGTGCTATTGCCCACCCTTCCAAGTGGTTCCGGGACCCCCGGACCCCGATCGCCTAAAATTTTTCCGGGCCATCAAATACGACCTAAGGAACCATAGTAACCGCCCCGCCATCATCGTTTCTCATTTTTTGCATTTTTTGGCCAAAAAACTAGAATTACGCCCGATTCCCATATTTTCGTGTGCTATACCCACGCCTTCCAAGTGGTCCGGGGAGCCGCGGACCCCGATCGCCTAAAATTTTTCCGGACTATCAAATACGACCTAAGGTACCATAGTCACCGCCCCACCATGATCGTTCCAAATGCTTTGCATTTTTCGGCCAAAAAACTAGAACTCCGCGCGATTTGCATATTTTCGTGTGCTATAGCTTACGCCTTCCGAGTGGTCCCGGGAGCCGTGGACCCCGATCGCCTAAAATTTTCCGGGCCATCAAATACAACCTAAGGAACCATAGTCACTGCCCCGCCATGATCGTTCCTCATTTATTGCGTTTTACGGCCAAAAAACTAGAATTTCGCTCGATTACCATATTTTTGTGTGCTATTGCCCACGCCTTCCGAGTGGACCGGGCCGCCGGACTCGGATCGCCTAAAAAATTTCGGCCCATCAATTAAGACCTAAGGAACCATAGTCACCGCCTCTCCATGATCGTTCCTCATGTTTTGCATTTTTTGGCCAAAAAACTAGAATTCTGCCCGATTCCCATAATTTTGTGTGCTATCTCCCACGCCTTCCGAGTGGGTCGGGCCCCCGGAGCCGGATCGTATAAAAGTTTTCGGGACTATCAAATACGACCTAAGGAACCATAGTCACCGCCCCGCCATGATCGTTCCTAGTCTTTTGCGTTTTTCAGCCAAAAACTAGAATTCCGCGCGATTTCCATATTTTCGTGTGCTTTAGCCCACGCCTTCCGAGTGGGCTGGGCAGCCGGTCTCGAATCGCCCAAAAATTTTTCGGGCCATCAATTAAGACCTAAGGAACCATAGTCACCGCCTCGCCATGATCGTTCCTCATTTTTTGCATTTTCTGGCCAAAAAACTAGAATTCTGCCCGATTCCCATATTTTTGTGTTCTATTGCCCACGCCTTCCGAGTGGGTCAGGCCCCCCGGAGCCGGATCGCCTAAAAATTTTGTGGACTATCAAATACGACCTAAGGAACCATAGTCACAGCCCCGCCATGATCGTTCCTAGTCCTTTGCGTTTTTCAGCCAAAAAACTAGAATTTCGCGCGATTTCCATATTTTCGTGTGCTTTAGCCCACGCCTTCCAAGGGAACCCCGATCGCCTAAAACTTTTCCGGGCCATCAAATATGTTCTAAGGAACCATAGTAACCACCCCGCCATGATCGTTCCTAGTCTTTTGCGTTTTTCAGCCAAAAAACTAGAATTTCGCTCGATTTCCATATTTTCGTGTGCTTTAGCCCACGCCTTCCAAGGGGTCCCGGGAACCCCGAACCCCGATCGCCTAAAAATTTTCCGGGCCATCAAATACGCTCTAAGGAACCATAGTAACCACCCCGCCATGATCGTTCCTCATTTTTTGCGTTTTTCGGCCAAACAACTAGAATTCTGCGCGATTCCCATATTTTTGTATGTTATAGCCCACGCCTTCCGAGTGGTCCGGGGACCTCCTGACCCCTATCGCCTAAAATTTTTCCGGACTATCAAATACGACCTAAGGAACCATAGTATCCGCCCCGCCATGATCGCTTCTCATTGTTTGCATTTTTCGGCCAAACAACTAGAATTCCACGCGATTCCCATATTTTTGTGTGTTATAGCCCACGCCTTCCGAGTGGTCCCGGGACCTCCGGACCCCTATCGCCTAATATTTATCCGGGCCATCAAATATGACCTAAGGAACCATAGTCATCGCCCCGCCATGATCGTTCCTCATTTATTGCTTTTTTCGGCCAAAAAACTAGAATTCCGCTCGATTACCATATTTTTGTGTGTTATTGCCTACGCCTTCCGAGTGGGCCAGGCCGCCAGTCTCGGATCGCCTAAAAAATTTCCGGGCCATCAATTAAGACCTAAGGAACCATAGTCACCGCCTCGCCATGATCGTTCCTCATTTTATGCATTTTCTGGCCAAAAAACTAGAATTCCGCCCTATTCCCATATTTTTGTGTGCTATCGCCTACGCCTTCCGAGTGGGTCGGGTCCCCCGGAGCCGGATCGCCTAAAAATTTTACGGACTATCAAATGCGACCGAAGGAACCATAGTCACCGCCCCGCCATGATCGTTCCTAGTCTTTTGCGTTTTTCAGATATAAAACTAGAATTTCGCGCGATTTCCATATTTTCGTGTGCTTTAGCCCATGCCTTCCAAGGGGTCCCGGGAACCCCGAATCCCGATCGCCTAAAAATTGTCCGGGCCATCAAATACGACCTAAGGAACCATAGTAACCACCCCGCCATGATCGTTCCTCATTTTTTGCGTTTTTCGGCCAAATAACTAGAATTCCGCGCGATTCCCATATTTTTGTGTGTTATAGCCCAAGCCTTCCGAGTGGTCCCGGGACCTCCTGACCCCAATCGCCTAAAATTTTTTCGGACTATCAAATACGACCAACGGAACCATAGTATCCGCCCCACAATGATCGTTCCTCATGTTTTGCGTTTTTCGGCAAAACAACTAGAATTCCGCGCGATTCCCATATTTTTATGTGTTATAGCCCACGCCTTCCGAGTGGTCCCGGGACCTCCGGACCCCTATCGCCTAATATTTTTCCGGGCCATCAAATATGACCTAAGGAACCATAGTCATCGCCCCACCATGATCGTTCCTCATTTATTGCGTTTTTCGGCCAAAAAACTAGAATTCCGCTCGATTACCATATTTTTGTGTGTTATTGCCTACGCCTTCCGAGTGGGCCAGGCCGCCAGTCTCGAATTGCCTAAAAAATTTCCGGGCCATCAATTAAGACCTAAGGAACCATAGTCACCGCCTCGCCATGATCGTTCCTCATTTTTTGCATTTTCTGGCCAAAAAACTAGAATTCCGCCCTATTCCCATATTTTTGTGTGCTATCGCCCACGCCTTCCGAGTGGGTCGGGCCCCCGGAGCCGGATCGCCTAAAAATTTTACGGACTATCAAATGCGACCTAAGGAACCATAGTCACCGCCCCGCCATGATCGTTCCTAGTCTTTTGCATTTTTCAGCTAAAAAACTAGAATTTCGCGCGATTTCCATATTTTCGTGTGCTTTAGCCCATGCCTTCCAAGGGGTCCCGGGAACCCCGAACCCCGATCGCCTAAAAATTGTCCGGGTCATCAAATACGACCTAAGGAACCATAGTAACCGCCCCGCCATGATCGTTCCTCATTTTTTGCGTTTTTCGGCCAAATAACTAGAATTTCGCGCGATTCCCATATTTTTGTGTGTTATAGCCCAAGCCTTCCGAGTGGTCCCGGGACCTCCTGACCCCTATCGCCTAAAATTTTTCCGGACTATCAAATACGACCAACGGAACCATAGTATCCGCCCCACAATGATCGTTCCTCATTTTTTGCGTTTTTTGGCAAAACAACTAGAATTCCGCGTGATTCCCATATTTTTGTGTGTTATAGCCCACGCCTTCCGAGTGGTCCCGGGAACTCCGGACCCCTATCGCCTAATATTTTTCCGGGCCATCAAATATGACCTAAGGAACCATAGTCATCGCCCCGCCATGATCGTTCCTCATTTATTGCATTTTCGGCCAAAAAACTAGAATTCCGCTCGATTACCATATTTTTGTGTGTTATTGCCTACGCCTTCCGAGTGGGCCAGGCCGCCAGTCTCGGATCGCCTAAAAAATTTCCGGGCCATCAATTAAGACCTAAGGAACCATAGTCACCGCCTCGCCATGATCGTTCCTCATTTTTTGCATTTTCTGGCCAAAAAACTAGAATTCCGCCCTATTCCCATATTTTTGTGTGCTATCGCCTACGCCTTCCGAGTGGGTCGGGCCCCCCGGAGCCGGATCGCCTAAAAATTTTACGGACTATCAAATGCGACCGAAGGAACCATAGTCACCGCCCCGCCATGATCGTTCCTAGTCTTTTGCGTTTTTCAGCTAAAAAACTAGAATTTCGCGCGATTTCCATATTTTCGTGTGCTTTAGCCCATGCCTTCCAAGGGGTCCCGGGAACCCCGAACCCCGATCGCCTAAGAATTGTCCGGGCCATAAAATACGACCTAAGGAACCATAGTAACCACCCCGCCATGATCGTTCCTCATATTTTGCATTTTTCGGCCAAATAACTAGAATTCCGCGCGATTCCCATATTTTTGTGTGTTATAGCCCAAGCCTTCCGCGTGGTCCCGGGACCTCCTGACCCCTATCGCCTAAAATTTTTTCGGACTATCAAATACGACCAACGGAACCATAGTATCCGCCCCACAATGATCGTTCCTCATTTTTTGCATTTTTCGGCAAAACAACTAGAATTCCGCGCGATTCCCATATTTTTGTGTGTTATAGCCCACGCCTTCCGAGTGGTCCCGGGACCTCAGGACCCCTATCGCCTAATATTTTTCCGGGCCATCAAATATGACCTAAGGAACCATAGTCATCGCCCCGCCATGATCGTTCCTCATTTATTGCGTTTTTCGGCCAAAAAACTAGAATTCCGCTCGATTACCATATTTTTGTGTGTTATTGCCTACGCCTTCCGAGTGGGCCAGGCCGCCAGTCTCGGATCCCCTAAAAAATTTTCGGGCCATCAATTAAGACCTAAGGAACCATAGTCACCACCTCGCCATGATCGTTCCTCATTTTTTGCATTTTCTGGCCAAAAAACTAGAATTCCGCCCTATTCCCATATTTTTGTGTGCTATCGCCCACCCCTTCCGAGTGGGTCGGGCCCCCCGGAGCCGAATCGCCTAAAAATTTTCTGGACTATCAAATACCACCTAAGGAACCATAGTCACCGCCCCGCCATGATCGTTCCTAGTCTTTTGCGTTTTTCAGCCAAAAAACTAGAATTTCGAGCGATTTCCATATTTTTGTGTGCTTTAGCCCACGCCTTCCAAGGGGTCCCGGGAACCCCGAACCCCGATCGCCTAAAAATTTTCCGGGCCATCAAATACGACCTAAGGAACCATAGTAACCACCCTGCCATGATCGTTCCTCATTTTTTGCTTTTTTTGGCCAAACAACTAGAATTCTGTGCGATTCCCATATTTTTGTGTGTTATAGCCCAAGCCTTCCGAGTGGTCCCGGGACCTCCTGACCCCTATCGCCTAAAATTTTTCCGGACTATCAAATACGACCTAAGGAACCATAATCACCGCCCATCCATGATCATTCCTCATTTGTTACGTTTTTTGACCAAAAAACTAGAATTCCGCCCGATTACAATATTTTTGTGTTCTATTGTCCACCCTTCCATATGGTTCCGGGACCCCCGGACCCCGATCGCCTAAAATTTTTCCGGACCGTCAAATACGACCTAAGGAACCATAGTAACTGCCCCTCCATTATCATTTCTCTTTTTTTGCATTTTTCGGCCAAAAAACTAGAATTACGCTCGATTTCCATATTTTTGTGTGCTATACCCACGCCTTCCAAGTGGTCCGGGGAGCCGCGGACCCCGATCGCCTAAAATTTTTCCGGACTATCAAATACGACCTAAGGTACCATAGTCACCGCCCCACCATGATCATTCCAAATGCTTTGCATTTTTCGGCCAAAAAACTAGAACTCCGCGCGATTTGCATATTTTCGTGTGCTATAGCTTACGCCTTCCGAGTGGTCCCGGCAGCCGTGGACCCCGATCGCCTAAAATTTTCCGGGCCATCAATTAAGACCTAAAAAACCATAGTCACCGCCTTGCCATGATCGTTCCTCATTTTTTGCATTTTTTGGCCAAAAAACTAGAATTTCGCCCTATTCCCATATTTTTGTGTGCTATCGCCCACGCCTTCCGAGTGGGTCGGGCCCCCGGAGCCGAATCGCCTTAAAAATTTTCGGACTATCAAATACGACCTAAGGAACCATAGTCACCGCCCCGCCATAATCGTTCCTAGTCTTTTGCGTTTTTCAGCCAAAAACCTAGAATTTCGCGCGATTTCCATATTTTCGTGTGCTAAACGCCTTCCAAGGGGTCCCGGGAACCCCGAACCCCGATCGCCTAAAAATTGTACGGGCCATCAAATACAACCTAAGGAACCATAGTAACCACCCTGCCATGATCGTTCCTCATTTTTTACGTTTTTCGGCCAAACAACTAGAATTCCGCGCGATTCCCATATTTTTGTGTGTTATAGCCCAAGCCTTCCGAGTGGTCCCGGGACCTCCCGACCCCTATCGCCTAAAATTTTTCCGGACTATAAAATACGACCTAAGGTACCATAGTATCCGCCCCGCAATGATCGTTCCTCATTTTTTGCGTTTTTCGGCAAAACAACTAGAATTCCGCGCGATTCCCATATTTTTGTGTGTTATAGCCCACGCCTTCCGAGTGGTCCCGGGACCTCCGGACCCCTATCGCCTAATATTTTTCCGGGCCATCAAATATGACCTAAGGAACCATAGTCACCGCCCCGCCAAGATCGTTCCTGATTTATTGCGTTTTTCGGCCAAAAAACTAGAATTCCGCTCGATTACCATATTTTTGTGTGTTATTGCCCACGCCTTCCGAGTGGGCCAGGCCTCCGGTCTCGGATCACCTAAAAAATTTCCGGGCCATCAATTAAGACCTAAGGAACCATAGTCACCGCCTCGCCATGATCGTTCCTCATTTTTTGCATTTTCTAGCCAAAAAACTAGAATTCCGCCCTATTCCCATATTTTTGTGTGCTATCGCCCACGCCTTCCGAGTGGGTCGGGCCCCCCGGAGCCGAATCGCCTAAAAAATTTTCGGACTATCAAATATGACCTAAGGAAGCATAGTCACCGCCCCGCCATGATCGTTCCTAGTCTTTTGCGTTTTTCAGCCAAAAAAATAGAATTTCGCGCGATTTCCATATTTTCGTGTGCTTTAGCCCACGCCTTCCAAGGGGTCCCGGGAACCCCGAACCCCGATCGCCTAAAAATTTTCCGCGCCATCAAATATGACCTAAGGAACCATAGTAACCACCCCGCCATTATCGTTCCTCATGTTTTGCCTTTTTCGGCCTAACCACTAGAATTCTGCGCGATTCCCATATTTTTGTGTGTTATAGCCCACGCCTTCCGAGTGGTCCCAGGACCTCCTGACACCTATCGCCTAAAATTTTTCCGGACTATCAAATACGACCTAAGGAACCATAGTCACCGCCCAGCCATGATCATTCCTCATTTGTTGCATTTTTCGGCCAAAAAACTAGAATTCCGCCCGATTACAATATTTTTGTGTGCTATTGCCCACCCTTCCAAGTGGTTCCGGGACCCCCGGACCCCGATCGCCTAAAATTTTTCCGGGCCGTCAAATACGACCTAAGGAACCATAGTAACCGCCCCGCCATCATCGTTTCTCATTTTTTGCATTTTTCGGCCAAAAAACTAGAATTACGCCCGATTCCCATATTTTCGTGTGCTATACCCACGCCTTCCAAGTGGTCCGGGGAGCCGCGGACCCCGATCGCCTAAAATTTTTCCGGACTATCAAATACGACCTAAGGTACCATAGTCACCGCCCCACCATGATCGTTCCAAATGCTTTGCATTTTTCGGCCAAAAAACTAGAACTCCGCGCGATTTGCATATTTTAGTGTGCTATAGCTTACGCCTTCCGAGTGGTCCCGGGAGCCGTGGACCCCGATCGCCTAAAATTTTCCGGGCCATCAAATACGACCTAAGGAACCATAGTCACCGCCCCGCCTTGATCGTTCCTCATTTATTGCATTTTTCGGCCAAAAAACTAGAATTCCGCTCGATTACCATATTATTTTGTGCTATTGCCCACGCCTTCCGAGTGGGCCGGGCCGCCGGACTCGGATCGCCTAAAAATTTTTTGGGCCATCAATTAAGACCTAAGGAACCATAGTCACCGCCTCGCCATGATCGTTCCTATTATTTTGCATTTTTTGGCCAAAAAACTAGAATTCCGCCCGATTCCCATATTTTTGTGTGCTATCGCCCATGCATTTCGAGTGGGTCAGGCCCCCCGGAGCCGGATCGCCTAAAAAATTTCCGGAGTATCAAATACGACCTAAGGAACCATAGTCACCGCCCCGCCATGATCATTCCTAGTCTTTTGCGTTTTTCAGCCAAAAAACTAGAATTTCGCGCGATTTCCATATTTTCGTGTGCTAAAGCCCACGCCTTCCAAGGGGTCCAGGGAACCCCGAACCCCGATCGCCTAAAAATTGTCCGGGCCATCAAATACGACCTAAGGAACCATAGTAACCACCCCGCCATGATCGTTCCTCATTGTTTGCGTTTTTCGGCCAAACAACTAGAATTCCGAGCGATTCCCATATTTTTGTGTGTTATAGCCCACGCCTTCCGAGTGGTCCCGGGACCTCCTGACCCCTATCGCCTAAAATTTTTCCGGACTATCAAATATGACCTAAGGAACCATAGTATCCGCCCCGCAATGATCGTTCCTCATTTTTTGCGTTTTTCGGCAAAACAACTAGAATTCCGCGCGATTCCCAAATTTTTGTGTGTTATAGCCCACGCCTTCCGAGTGGTCCCGGGACCTCCGGACCCCTATCGCCTAATATTTTTCCGGGCCATCAAATATGACCTAAGGAACCATAGTCACCGCCCCGCCATGATCGTTCCTCATTTATTGCGTTTTTCGGCCAAAAAACTAGAATTCCGCTCGATTACCATATTTTTGTGTGCTATTGCCCACGCCTTCCGAGTGGGCCGGGCCGCCGGTCTCGGATCGCCTAAACTTTTTTCGGAGTATCAAATACGACCTAGGGAAGCATAGTATCCGCCCCGTCCATGTTCGTTCCTCATTTTTTGCGTTTTTTGGCCAAACAACTAGAATTACACGCGATTCCCATATTTTTGTGTTATAGCCCACACCTTCAGAGTGGTCCCGGGACCTCCGGACCCCTATCGCCTAAAATTTTTCCGGACTATCAAATACGACCTAAGGAACCATAGTATCTGCCCTGCCATGATCGTTCCTCATTTTTTGCGTTTTCGGCAAAACAACTAGAATTCCGCGCGATCCCATATTTTTGTGTGTTATAGCCCACGCCTTCCGAGTGGTTCCGGGTCTCCGGACCCCTATCGCCTAAAATTTTTCCGGACTGTCAAATAAGACCTAAAGAACCATAGTCACTGCCCAGCCATTATCGTTCCTAGTTCTTTTCTGTTTTTCGGCCAAAAAACTAGAATTCCGCGCGATTCCCATATTTTCGTGTCCTATAGCCCACGCCTTCCAGGTGAACCCGGGAACTCCAGACCCCTATCGCCTAAAATTTTACCGAACTATCAAATACGACCTAAGGAACCATAGTCACCGCCCAGCCATGCTCATTCCTCATTTGTTGCATTTTTTGGCCAAAAAACTAGAATTCCGCCCGATTACAATATTTTTGTGTGCTATTGCCCACCCTTCCAAGTGGTTCCGGGACCCCCGGACCCTGATCGCCTAAAATTTTTTCGGGCCATCAAATATGACCTAAGTAACCATAGTATCCGCCCCGCCATGATCGTTCCTTATTTGTTGCATTTTTCGGCCAAACAACTAGAATTACACGCGATTCTCATATTTTTGTGTGTTATAGCCCACACCTTCCGAGTGGTCCCGGGACCTCCGGACCCCTATCGCCTAAAATTTTTCCGGACTATCAAATACGACCTAAGGAACCATAGTATCCGCCCCGCCATGATCGTTCCTCATTTTTTGCGTTTTTCGGCCAAACAACTAGAATTCCGTGCGATTCCCATATTTTTGTGTGTTATAGCCCACGATTTCCGAGTGGTCCCGGGACCTCCTGACCCCTATCGCCTAAAATTTTTCCGGACTATCAAATACGACATAAGGAACCATAGTATCCGCCCCGCAATGATCATTCCTTATTTTTTGCGTTTTTCGGCAAAACAACTAGAATTCCGCGCGATTCCCATATTTTTGTGTGTTATAGCCCACGCCTTCCGAGTGATCCCGGGACCTCCGGACCCCTATCGCCTAATATTTTTCCGGGCCATCAAATATGACCTTAGGAACCATAGTCACCGCCCCGCCATGATCGTTCCTCATTTATTGCATTTTTCGGCCAAAAAACTAGAATTCCGCTCGATTACCATATTTTTGTGTGTTATTGCCCACGCCTTCCGAGTGGGCCAGGCCGCCGGTCTCGGATCGCCTAAAACATTTCCGGGCCATCAATTAAGACCTAAGGAACCATAGTCACCGCCTCGCTATGATCGTTCCTCATTTTTTGCATTTTCTGGCAAAAAAACTAAAATTCCGCCCTATTCCTATATTTTTGTGTGCTATCGCCCACGCCTTCCGAGTGGGTCGGGCCCCCCGGAGCCGAATCGCCTAAAAAATTTTCGGACTATCACATACGACCTAAGGAACCATAGTCACCGCCCCGCCATGATCGTTCCTAGTCTTTTGCGTTTTTCAGCCAGAAAACTAGAATTTCGCGCGATTTCCATATTTTCGTGTGCTTTAGCCCACGCCTTCCAAGGGGTCCCGGGAACCCCGAACCCCGATCGCCTAAAAATTGTCCGGGCCATCAAATACGACCTAAGGAACCATAGTAACCACCCCGCCATGATCGTTCCTCATTGTTTACGTTTTTCGGCCAAACAACTAGAATTCCGCGTGATTCCCATATTTTTCTGTGTTATAGCCCAAGCCTTCTGAGTGGTCCCGAGACCTCCTGACCCCTATCGCCTAAAATTTTTCCGGACTATCAAATACGACCTAAGGTACCATAGTATCCGCCCCGCAATGATCGTTCCTCATTTTTTGCGTTTTTCGGCAAAACAACTAGAATTCCGCGCGATTCCCATATTTTTATGTGTGCCCACGCCTTCCGAGTGGTCCCGGGACCTCCGGACCCCTATCGCCTAATATTTTTCCGGGCCATCAAATATGACCTAAGGAACCATAGTCACCGCCCCGCCATGATCGTTCCTCATTTATTGCGTTTTTCGGCCAAAAAACTAGAATTCAGCTCGATTACCATATTTTTGTGTGTTATTGCCCACGCCTTCCGAGTGGGCCATGCCACCGGTCTCGGATCGCCTAAAAAATTTCCGGGCCATCAATTAAGACCTAAGGAACCATAGTCACCGCCTCGCTATGATCGTTCCTCATTTTTTGCATTTTCTGGCCAAAAAACTAGAATTCCGCCCTATTCCCATATTTTTGTGTGCTATCGCCCACGCCTTCCGAGTGGGTCGGGCCCCCGGAGCCGAATCGCCTAAAAATTTTCGGACTATCAAATACGACCTAAGGAACCATAGTCACCGCCAAAAAACTAGAATTTCGCGCGATTTCCATATTTTCGTGTGCTTTAGCCCACGCCTTCCAAGGGGTCCCGGGAACACCGAACCCCGATCGCCTAAAAATTATCCGGGCCATCAAATACGACCTAAGGAACCATAGTAACCACCCCGCCATGATCGTTCCTCATTGTTTACGTTTTTCGGCCAAACAACTAGAATTCCGCGCGATTCCCATATTTTTGTGTGTTATAGCCCAAGCCTTCCGAGTGGTCCCGGGACCTCCTGACCCCTATCGCCTATAATATTTTCGGACTATTAAAGACAACCTAAGGTACCATAGTATCCGCCCTGCAATGATCGTTCCTCATTTTTTGCATTTTTCGGCAAAACAATTAGAATTCCGCGCGATTCCCATATTTTTGTGTGTTATAGCCCACGCCTTCCGAGTGGTCCCGGGACCTCCGGACCCCTATCGCCTAATATTTTTCCGGGCCATCAAATATGACCTAAGGAACCATAGTCACCGCCCCGCCATGATCGTTCCTCATTTATTGCGTTTTTCGGCCAAAAAACTAGAATTCCGCTCGATTACCATATTTTTGTGTGTTATTGCCCACGCCTTCCGAGTGGGCCAGGCCGCCGGTCTCGGATCGCCTAAAAAATTTCCGGGCCATCAATTAAAACCTAAGGAACCATAGTCACCACCTCGCCATGATCGTTCCTCATTTTTTGCATTTTCTGGCCAAAAAACTATAATTCCGCCCTATTCCCATATTTTTGTGTGCTATCGCCCACGCCTTCCGAGTGGGTCGGGCCCCCCGGAGCCGAATCGCCTAAAAAAATTTCGGACTATCAAATACGACCAAAGGAACCATAGTCACCGCCCCGCCATGATCGTTCCTAGTCTTTTGCGTTTTTCAGCCAAAAAACTAGAATTTCGCGCGATTTCCATATTTTCGTGTGCTTTAGCCCACGCCTTCCAAGGGGTCCCGGGAACCCCGAACCCCGATCGCCTAAAAATTTTCCGCGCCATCAAATACGACCGAAGGAACCATAGTAACCACCCCGCCATTATCGTTCCTCATTATTTGCGTTTTTCGGCCAAACCACTACAATTCTGCGCGATTCCCATATTTTTGTGTGTTATAGCCCACGCCTTCCGAGTGGTCCCAGGACCTCCTGACCCCTATCGCCTAAAATTTTTCCGGACTATCAAATACGACCTAAGGAACCATAGTCACTGCCCAGCCATGATCATTCCTCCTTTGTTGCGTTTTTGGCCAAAAAACTAGAATTCCGCCCGATTACAATATTTTTGTGTGCTATTGCCCACCCTTCCATGTGGTTCCGGGACCCCCGGACCCCGATCGCCTAAAATTTTTCCGGGCAGTCAAATACGACCTAAGGAACCATAGTAACCGCCCCGCCATCATCGTTTCTCATTTTTTGCATTTTTCGGCCAAAAAACTAGAATTACGCCCGATTCCCATATTTTCGTGTGCTATACCCACGCTTTCCAAGTGGTCCGGGGAGCCGCGGACCCCGATCGCCTAAAATTTTTCCGGACTATCAAATATGACCTAAGGTACCATAGTCACCGCCCCACCATGATCGATCCAAATGCTTTAAATTTTTCGCCCAAAAAACTAGAACTCCGCGCGATTTGCATATTTTCATATTCTACAGCTTACGCCTTCCGAGTGGTCCCGGGAGCCGTGGACCCCGATCGCCTAAAATTTTCTGGGCCATCAAATATGACCTAAGAAACCATAGTCACCGCCCTGCCATGATCGTTCCTCATTTATTGCGTTTTTCGGCCAAAAAACTAGAATTCCGCTCGATTACCATATTATTTTGTGCTATTGCCCACGCCTTCCGAGTGGGCCGGGCCGCCGGACTCGGATCGCCTAAAAAATTTTCGGGCCATCAATTAAGACCTAAGGAACCATAGTCACCGCCTCGCCATGATCGTTCCTCATTTTTTGCATTTTTTGACCAAAAAACTAGAATTCCGCCCGATTCCCATATTTTTGTGAGCTATCGCCCACGCATTCCGAGTGGGTCGGGCCCCCCAGAGCCGGATCGCCTAAAAATTTTCCGGAGTATCAAATACAACCTAAGGAACCATAGTCACCGCCCCGCCATGATCGTTCCTAGTCTTTTGCGTTTTTCAGCCAAAAAACTAGAATTTCGCGCGATTTCCATATTTTCGTGTGGGTCCAGGGAACCCCGAACCCTGATCGCCTAAAAATTGTCCGGGCCATCAAATATGACCTAAGGAACCATAGTGACCACCCCGCCATGATCGTTCCTCATTTTTTGCATTTTTCGGCCAAACAACTAGAATTCCGAGCGATTCCCATATTTTTGTGTGTTATAGCCCACGCCTTCCGAATGGTCCCAGGACCTCCTGACCCCTATCGCCTAAAATTTTTCCGGACTATCAAATACGACCTAAGGAACCATAGTATCCGCCCCGCAATGATCATTCCTCATTTTTTGCGTTTTTCGACAAAACAACTAGAATTCCGCGCGATACCCATATTGTTGTGTGTTATAGCCCACGCCTTACGAGTGGTCCCGGGACCTCCGGACCCATGTCGCCTAATATTTTTCTGGGCCATCAAATATGACCTAAGGAACCATAGTCACCGCCCCGCCATGATCGTTCCTCATTTATTGCATTTTTCGGCCAAAAAAACTAGAATTCCGCCCGATTACAATATTTTTGTGTGCTATTGCCCACCCTTCCAAGTGGTTCCGGTACCCACTAACCCCGATCGCCTAAAATTTTTCCGGGCCGTCAAATACGACCTAAGGAACCATAGTAACCACCTCGCCATGATCGTTCCTCATTTTTTGCATTTTTCGGCCAAACAACTAGAAATCGCGCGATTCCCATATTTTTGTGTGTTATAGCCCATGCCTTCCGAGTCGTCCCGGGACCTCCTGACCCCTATCGCCTAAAAATTTTCCGGACAATCAAATACAACCTAAGGAACCATAGTATCCGCCCCTCCATGATCGTTCCTCATTTTTTACGTTTTTCGGCCAAAAAACTAGAATTCCGTGCGATTCCCATATTTTCGTATCCTATAGCCCACGCCTTCCAAGTGAACCTCGGGAACTCCGGACCCCTATCGCCTAAAAATTTTCCGGTCTATCAAATACGACCTAAGGAACCATAGTCACCGCCCCACCATGATCGTTCCAAATGCTTTGCATTTTTTGGCCAAAAACCTAGAACTCCGCGCGATTTGCATATTTTAGTGTGCTATAGCTTACGCCTTCCGAGTGGTCCCGGGAGCCGTGGACCCCGATCGCCTAAAATTTTCCGGGCCATCAAATATGACCTAAGGAACCATAGTCACCGCCCCGCCATGATCGTTCCTAGTCTTTTGCGTTTTTCAGCCAAAAAACTAGAATTTCGCGCGATTTCCATATTTTCGTGTGCTTTAACCCACGCCTTCCAAGGGGTCCCGGGAACCCCGAACCCCGATCGCCTAAAAATTTTCCGGGCCATCAAATATGACCTAAGGAACCATAGTAACCACCCCACCATGATCGTTCCTCATTTTTTGCGTTTTTCGGCCAAACAACTAGAATTCCGCGCGATTCCCATATTTTTGTGTGTTATAGCCCACGCCTTCCGAGTGTTCCCGGGACCGCCTGACCCCTATCGCCTAAAATTTTTCCGGACTATCAAATAAGACCTAAGGAACCATAGTATCCGCCCCGCCATGATCGTTCCTCATTTTTTGCATTTTTCGGCCAAAAAACTAGAATTACGCCCGATTCCCATATTTTCATGTGCTATACCCACGCCTTCCAAGTGGTACGGGGAGCCGCGGACCCCGATCGCCTAAAATTTTTCCGGACTATCAAATACGACCTAAGGTACCATAGTCACCGCCCCACCATGATCGTTCCAAATGCTTTGCATTTTTCGGCCAAAAAACTAAAACTCCGCGCGATTTGCATATTTTAGTGCGCTATAGCTTACGCCTTCCGAGTGGTCCCGGGAGCCGTGGACCCCGATCGCCTAAATTTTTCCGGGCCGTCAAATACTACCTAAGGAACCATAGTAACCACCTCGCCATTATCGTTCCTCATTTTTTGTATTTTTTGGCCAAACAACTAGAATTTCGCGCGATTCCCATATTTTTGTGTGTTATAGCCCACGCCTTCCGAGTCGTCCCGGGACCTCCTGACCCCTATCGCCTAAAATTTTTCCGGACTATCAAATACGACCTAAGGAACCATAGTATCCGCCCCGCCATGATCGTTCCTCATTTTTTACGTTTTTCGGCCAAAAAACTAGAATTCCGCGCGATTCCCATATTTTCGTATCCTATAGCCCACGCCTTCCAAGTGAACCCAGGAACTCCGGACCCCTATCGCCTAAAAATTTTCCGGACTATCAAATACGACCTAAGGAACCATAGTCACCGCCCCACCATGATCGTTCCAAATGCTTTGCATTTTTTGGCCAAAAACCTAGAACTCCGCGCGATTTGCATATTTTAGTGTGCTATAGCTTACGCCTTCCGAGTGGTCCCGGGAGCCGTGGACCCCGATCGCCTAAAATTTTCCGGGCCATCAAATATGACCTAAGGAACCATAGTCACCGCCCCGCCATGATCGTTCCTAGTCTTTTGCGTTTTTCAGCCAAAAAATTAGAATTTCGCGCGATTTCCATATTTTCGTGTGCTTTATCCCACGCCTTCCAAGGGGTCCCGGGAACCCCGAACCCCGATCGCCTAAAAATTTTCCGGGCCATCGAATATGACCTAAGCAACCATAGTAACCACCCCACCATGATCGTTCCTCATTTTTTGCATTTTTCGGCCAAACAACTAGAATTCCGCGCGATTCCCATATTTTTGTGTGTTATAGCCCACGCCTTCCGAGTGTTCCCGGGACCGCCTGACCCCTATCGCCTAAAATTTTTCCGGACTATCAAATAAGACCTAAGGAACCATAGTATCCGCCCCGCCATGATCGTTCCTCATTTTTTGCATTTTTCGGCCAAAAAACTAGAATTACGCCCGATTCCCATATTTTCGTGTGCTATACCCACGCCTTCCAAGTGGTCCGGGGAGCCGCGGACCCCGATCGCCTAAAATTTTTCCGGACTATCAAATACGACCTAAGTTACCATAGTCACCGCCCCACCATGATCGTTCCAAATGCTTTGCATTTTTCGGCCAAAAAACTAGAACTCCGCGCGCTTTGCATATTTTAGTGCGCTATAGCTTACGCCTTCCGAGTGGTCCCGGGAGCCGTGGACCCCGATCGCCTAAATTTTTCCGGGCCGTCAAATACTAACTAAGGAACCATAGTAACCACTCGCCATGATCGTTCCTCATTTTTTGCATTTTTCGGCCAAACAACTAGAATTCCGCGCGATTCCTATATTTTTGTGTGTTATAGCCCACGCCTTCCGAGTCGTCCCGGGACCTCCTGACCCCTATCGCCTAAAATTTTTCCGGACTATCAAATACGACCTAAGGAACCATAGTATCCGCCCCGCCATGATCGTTCCTCATTTTTTACGTTTTTCGGCCAAAAAACTAGAATTCCGCGCGATTTCCATGTTTTCGTATCCTATAGCCCACGCCTTCCAAGTGAACCCGGGAACTCCGGACCCCTATCGCCTAAAAATTTTCCGGACTATCAAATACGACCTAAGGAACCATAGTCACCGCCCCACCATGATCGTTCCAAATGCTTTGCATTTTTTGGCCAAAAACCTAGAACTCCGCGCGATTTGCATATTTTAGTGTGCTATAGCTTACGCCTTCCGAGTGGTCCCGGGAGCCGTGGACCCCGATCGCCTAAAATTTTCCGGGCCATCAAATATGACCTAAGGAACCATAGTCACCGCCCCGCCATGATCGTTCCTAGTCTTTTGCGTTTTTCAGCCAAAAAATTAGAATTTCGCGCGATTTCCATATTTTCGTGTGCTTTATCCCACGCCTTCCAAGGGGTCCCGGGAACCCCGAACCCCGATCGCCTAAAAATTTTCCGGGCCATCGAATATGACCTAAGCAACCATAGTAACCACCCCACCATGATCGTTCCTCATTTTTTGCATTTTTCGGCCAAACAACTAGAATTCCGCGCGATTCCCATATTTTTGTGTGTTATAGCCCACGCCTTCCGAGTGTTCCCGGGACCGCCTGACCCCTATCGCCTAAAATTTTTTCGGACTATCAAATAAGACCTAAGGAACCATAGTATCTGCCCCGCCATGATCGTTCCTCATTTTTTGCATTTTTCGGCCAAAAAACTAGAATTACGCCCGATTCCCATATTTTCGTGTGCTATACCCACGCCTTCCAAGTGGTCCGGGGAGCCGCGGACCCCGATCGCCTAAAATTTTTCCGGACTATCAAATACGACCTAAGTTACCATAGTCACCGCCCCACCATGATCGTTCCAAATGCTTTGCATTTTTCGGCCAAAAAACTAGAACTCCGCGCGATTTGCATATTTTAGTGCGCTATAGCTTACGCCTTCCGAGTGGTCCCGGGAGCCGTGGACCCCGATCGCCTAAATTTTTCCGGGCCGTCCAATACTACCTAAGGAACCATAGTAACCACTCGCCAAGATCGTTCCTCATTTTTTGCATTTTTCGGCCAAACAACTAGAATTCCGCGCGATTCCCATATTTTTGTGTGTTATAGCCCACGCCTTCCGAGTCATCCCGGGACCTCCTGACCCCTATCGCCTAAAATTTTTCCGGACTATCAAATACGACCTAAGGAACCATAGTATCCGCCCCGCCATGATCGTTCCTCATTTTTTACGTTTTTCGGCCAAAAAACTAGAATTCCGCGCGATTCCCATGTTTTCGTATCCTATAGCCCACGCCTTCCAAGTGAACCCGGGAAGTCCGGACCCCTATCGCCTAAAAATTTTTCGGACTATCAAATACGACCTAAGGAACCATAGTCACCGCCCCTCCATGATCGTTCCTAGTCTTTTGCGTTTTTCAGCCAAAAAACTAGAATTTCGCGCGATTTCCATATTTTCGTGTGCTTTATCCCACGCCTTCCAAGGGGTCCCGGGAACCCCGAACCCCGATCGCCTAAAACTTTTCCGGGCCATCGCATATGACCTAAGCAACCATAGTAACCACCCCACCATGATCATTCCTCATTTTTTGCATTTTTCGGCCAAACAACTAGAATTCCGCGCGATTCCCATATTTTTGTGTGTTATAGCCCACGCCTTCCGAGTGTTCCCGGGACCGCCTGACCCCTATCGCCTAAAATTTTTTCGGACTATCAAATAAGACCTAAGGAACCATAGTATCTGCCCCGCCATGATCGTTCCTCATTTTTTGCATTTTTCGGCCAAAAAACTAGAATTACGCCCGATTCCCATATTTTCGTGTGCTATACCCACGCCTTCCAAGTGGTCCGGGGAGCCGCGGACCCCGATCGCCTAAAATTTTTCCGGACTATCAAATACGACCTAAGTTACCATAGTCACCGCCCCACCATGATTGTTCCAAATGCTTTGCATTTTTCGGCCAAAAAACTAGAACTCCGCGCGATTTGCATATTTTAGTGCGCTATAGCTTACGCCTTCCGAGTGGTCCCGGGAGCCGTGGACCCCGATCGCCTAAATTGTTCCGGGCCGTCCAATACTACCTAAGGAACCATAGTAACCACTCGCCATGATCGTTCCTCATTTTTTGCATTTTTCGACCAAACAACTAGAATTCCGCGCGATTCCCATATTTTTGTGTGTTATAGCCCACGCCTTCCGAGTCGTCCCGGGACCTCCTGACCCCTATCGCCTAAAATTTTTCCGGACTATCAAATACGACCTAAGGAACCATAGTATCCGCCCCGCCATGATCGTTCCTCATTTTTTACGTTTTTCGGCCAAAAAACTAGAATTCCGCGCGATTCCCATGTTTTCGTATCCTATAGCCCACGCCTTCCAAGTGAACCCGGGAAGTCCGGACCCCTATCGCCTAAAAATTTTCCGGACTATCAAATACGACCTAAGGAACCATAGTCACCGCCCCACCATGATCGTTCCAAATGCTTTGAATTTTTTGGCCAAAAACCTAGAACTCCGCGCGATTTGCATATTTTAGTGTGCTATAGCTTACGCCTTCCGAGTGGTCCCGGGAGCCGTGGACCCCGATCGCCTAAAATTTTCCGGGCCATCAAATATGACCTAAGGAACCATAGTCACCGCCCCGCCATGATCGTTCCTAGTCTTTTGCGTTTTTCAGCCAAAAAACTAGAATTTCGCGCGATTTCCATATTTTCGTGTGCTTTATCCCACGCCTTCCAAGGGGTCCCGGGAACCCCGAACCCCGATCGCCTAAAAATTTTCCGGGCCATCGAATATGACCTAAGCAACCATAGTAACCACCCCACCATGATTGTTCCTCATTTTTTGCATTTTTCGGCCAAACAACTAGAATTCCGCGCGATTCCCATATTTTTGTGTGTTATAGCCCACGCCTTCCGAGTGTTCCCGGGACCGCCTGACCCCTATCGCCTAAAATTTTTCCGGACTATCAAATAAGACCTAAGGAACCATAGTATCCGCCCCGCCATGATCGTTCCTCATTTTTTGCATTTTTCGGCCAAAAAACTAGAATTACGCCCGATTCCCATATTTTCGTGTGCTATACCCACGCCTTCCAAGTGGTCCGGGAGCCGCGGACCCCGATCGCCTAAAATTTTTCCGGACTATCAAATACGACTTAAGTTACCATAGTCACCGCCCCACCATGATCGTTCCAAATGCTTTGCATTTTTCGGCCAAAAAACTAGAACTCCGCGCGATTTGCATATTTTAGTGCGCTATAGCTTACGCCTTCCGAGTGGTCCCGGGAGCCGTGGACCCCGATCGCCTAAATTTTTCCGGGCCGTACAATACTACCTAAGGAACCATAGTAACCACTCGCCATGATCGTTCCTCATTTTTTGCATTTTTCGGCCAAACAACTAGAATTCCGCGCGATTCCCATATTTTTGTGTGTTATAGCCCACGCCTTCCGAGTCGTCCCGGGACCTCCTGACCCCTATCGCCTAAAATTTTTCCGGACTATCAAATACGACCTAAGGAACCATAGTATCCGCCCCGCCATGATCGTTCCTCATTTTTTACGTTTTTCGGCCAAAAAACTAGAATTCCGCGCAATTCCCATGTTTTCGTATCCTATAGCCCACGCCTTCCAAGTGAACCCGGGAACTCCGGACCCCTATCGCCTAAAAATTTTCTGGACTATCAAATACGACCTAAGGAACCATAGTCACCGCCCCACCATGATCGTTCCAAATGCTTTGCATTTTTTGGCCAAAAACCTAGAACTCCGCGCGATTTGCATATTTTAGTGTGCTATAGCTTACGCCTTCCGAGTGGTCCCGGGAGCCGTGGACCCCGATCGCCTAAAATTTTCCGGGCAATCAAATATGACCTAAGGAACCATAGTCACCGCCCCGCCATGATCGTTCCTAGTCTTTTGCGTTTTTCAGCCAAAAAACTAGAATTTCGCGCGATTTCCATATTTTCGTGTGCTTTATCCCACGTCTTCCAAGGGGTCCCGGGAACCCCGAACCCCGATCGCCTAAAAATTTTCCGGGCCATCGAATATGACCTAAGCAACCATAGTAACCACCCCACCATGATCGTTCCTCATGTTTTGCGTTTTTCGGCCAAACAACTAGAATTCTGCGCGATTCCCATATTTTTGTGTGTTATAGCCCACGCCTTCCGAGTGTTCCCGGGACCTCCTAACCCCTATCGCCTAAAATTTTTTCGGACTATCAAATAAGACCTAAGGAACCATAGTATCCGCCCCGCCATGATCGTTCCTCATTTTTTGCATTTTTCGGCCAAAAAACTAGAATTACGCCCGATTCCCATATTTTCGTGTGCTATACCCACGCCTTCCAAGTGGTCCGGGGAGCCGCGGACCCCGATCGCCTAAAATTTTTCCGGACTATCAAATACGACCTAAGATACCATAGTCACCGCCCCATCATGATCGTTCCAAATGCTTTGCATTTTTCGGCCAAAAAACTAGAACTCCGCACGATTTGCATATTTTAGTGTGCTATAGATTACGCCTTCCGAGTGGTCCCGGGAGCCGCGGACCCCGATCGCCTAAAATTTTCCGGGCCATCAAATATGACCTAAGGAACCATAATCACCGCCCCGCCATGATCGTTCCTCATTTATTGCGTTTTTCGGCCAAAAAACAAGAATTCCGCTCGATTACCATATTTTTGTGTACTATTGCCCACGCCTTCCGAGTGGGCCGGGCCGCCGGTCTCGGATCGCCTAAAAAATTATCGGGCCATCCATTAAGACCTAAGGAACCATAGTCACCGCCTCGCCATGATCGTTCCTCATTTTTTGCATTTTTTGGCCAAAAACTAGAATTCCGCCCGATTCCAATATTTTTGTGTGCTATCGCCCACGCCTTCCGAGTGGGTCAGGCCCCCGGAGCCGGATCGCCTAAAAATTTTCCGGACTATAAAATACGACCTAAGGAACCATAGTCACCGCCCCGCCATGATCGTTCCTAGTCTTTTGCGTTTTTCAGCCAAAAAACTAGAATTCCGCGCGATTTCCCATATTTCGTGTCCTATAGCCCACGCCTTCCAAGTGAACCCGGGAACTCCGGACCCCTATCGCCTAAAAATTTTCCGGACTATCAAATATGACCTTAGGAACCATAGTCACCGCCCCACCATGATCGTTCCAAATGCTTTGCATTTTTCGGCAAAAAACCTAGAACTCCGCGCGATTTGCATATTTTTGTGTGCTATCGCCCACGCCTTCCGAGTGGGTCGGGCCCCCGGAGCCGGATCGCCTAAAAATTTTCAGGACTATCAAATACGACCTAAGGAACCATAGTCACCGCCCCGCCATGATCGTTCCTAGTCTTTTGCGTTTTTCAGCAAAAAAACTAGAATTTCGCGCGATTTCCATATTTTCGTGTGCTTTAGCCCACGCCTTCCAAGGGGTCCCGGGAACTCCGAACCCCGATCGTCTAAAAATTTTCCGGGCCATCAAATACGACCTAAGGAACCATAGTAACCACCCCACCATGATCGTTCCTCATTTTTTGCGTTTTCGGCCAAACAACTAGAATTCCGCGCGATTCCCATATTTTTGTGTGTTATAGCCCACACCTTCCGAGTGGGTCGGGCCCCCGGAGCCGGATCGCCTAAAAATTTTCCGGACTATCAAATACAACCTAAGGAACCATAGTCACCGCCCCGCCATGATCGTTCCTAGTCTTTTGCGTTTTTCAGCAAAAAAACTAGAATTTCGCGCGATTTCCATATTTTCGTGTGCTAAAGCCCACGCCTTCCAAGGGGTCCCGGGAACTCCGAACCCCGATCGCCTAAAAATTTTCCGGGCCTTCAAATACGACCTAAGGAACCATAGTAACCACCCCACCATGATCGTTCCTCATTTTTTGCATTTTTCGGCCAAACAACTAGAATTCCGCGCGATTCCCATATTTTTGTATGTTATAGCCCACGCCTTCCAAGTGGTCCCAGGACCTCCTGACCACTATCGCCTAAATATTTTCCGGGCCGTTAAATACGACCAAAGGAACCATAGTAACCTCCCCGCCATCATCGTTTCTCATGTTTTGCATTTTTCGGCCAAAAAACTAGAATTACGCCCGATTCAATATTTTCGTGTGCTATACCCATGCCTTCCAAGTGGTCCGGGGAGCCGCGGACCCCGATCGCCTAAAAATTTTTCGGACTATCAAATACGACCTAAGGTACCATAGTCACCCCCCCACCATGATCATTCCAAATTCTTTGCATTTTTCGGCCAAAAAACTAGAACTCCGTGCGATTTGCATATTTTAGTGTGCTATAGCTTACGCCTTCCGAGTGGTCCCGGGAGCCGTGGACCCCGATCGCCTAAAATTTTCAGGGTCATCAAATATGACCTAAGGAACCATAGTCACCGCCCCGCCATGATCGTTCCTCATTTATTGCATTTTTTAGCCAAAAAACTAGAATTCCGCTCGATTACCATATTTTTGTGTGGTATTGCCCACGCCTTCCGAGTGGACCGGGCCGCCGGTCTCGGATCGCCTAAAAAAATTTCGGGCCTTCAATTAAGACCTAAAGAACCATAGTCACCGCCGCGCCATGATCGTTCCTCATTTTTTGCATTTTTGGCCAAAAAACTAGAATTCCGTCCGATTCCCATATTTTTGTGTGCTATCGCCCACACCTTCCGAGTGGGTCGGGCCCCCGGAGCCGGATCGCCTAAAAATTTTTCGGACTATCAAATACGACCTAAGGAACCATAGTCACCGCCCCTCCATGATCGTTCCTAGTCTTTTGCGTTTTTCAGCCAAAAAACTAGAATTTCGCGTGATTTCCATATTTTCGTGTGCTTTAGCCCACGCCTTCCAAGGGGTCCCGGGAACCCCGAACCCCGATCGCCTAAAAATTTTCCGGGCCATCAAATACGACCTAAGGAACCATAGTATCTGCCCCGCCATGATCGTTCCTTATTTTTTGCGTTTTTCGGCCAAACAACTAGAATTCCGCGCGTTTCCCATATTTTTGTGTGTTATAGCCCACGCCTTCCGAGTGGTCCCGGGACCTCCTGACCCCTATCGCCTAAAATTTTTCCGGACTATCAAATACAACCTAAGGAACCATAGTATCCGCCCGCCATGGTCGTTCCTCAGTTTTTGCGTTTTTCGGCCAAACAACTAGAATTCCGCGCGATTCCCATATTTTTGTGTGTTATAGCCTACGCCTTCCGAGTGGTCCCGGGACCTCCTGACCCTTATCGCCTAATATTTTTCCGGACTATCAAAAAATACCTAAGGAACCATAGTCACCACCCCACCATGATCGTTCCTCATTTATTGCGTTTTTCGGCCAAAAAACTAGAATTCTGCTCGATTACCATATTTTTGTGTGTTATTGCCCATGCCTTCTGAGTGGACCGGGCCGCCGGTCTCGGATCGCCTAAAAAATTTTCGGGCCATCAATTAAGACCTAAGGAATCATAGTCACCGCCTCGCCATGACCGTAACTCATTTTTTGCATTTTTTGGCGTAACTCATTTTTTGCATTTTTTGGCCAAAAAAATAGAATTCCGCCTGATTCCCATATTTTTGTGTGCTATCGCCTACGCCTTCCGAGTGGGTCGGGCCTCCCTGAGCCGGATCGCCTAAAAATTTTCCGGACTATCAAATACGACCTAAGGAACCATAGTCACCGCCCCGCCATGATCGTTCCTAGTCTTTTGCATTTTTCAGCCAAAAAACTAGAACTTCGCGCGATTTCCATATTTTCGTGTACTTTAGCCCACGCCTTCCAAGGGGTCCCGGGAACCCCGATCGCCTAAAAATTTTCCAGGCCATCAAATACAACCTAAGGAACCATAGTAACCACCCCGCCATGATCGTTCCTCATTTTTTGCGTTTTCGGCCAAACAACTAGAATTCCGCGCGATTCCCATATTTTTGTGTGTTATAGCCCACGCCTTCTGAGTGGTCCCGGGACCTCCTGACCCCTATCGCCTAAAACTTTTCCGGACTATCAAATACGACCTAAGGAACCATAGTATCCGCCCCGCCATGATCATTCCTCATTTTTTGCGTTTTTCGGCCAAACAACTAGAATTCCGCGCTATTCCCATATTTTTGTGTGTTATAGCCCACGCCTTCCGAGTGGTCCCAGGACCTCCTGACCACTATCGCCTAAATATTTTTTGGGCCATTAAATACGACCAAAGGAACCATAGTAACCGCCCCGCCATCATCGTTTCTCAAGTTTTGCATTTTTCGGCCAAAAAACTAGAAGTACGCCCGATTCGCATATTTTCGTGTGCTATACCCATGCCTTCCAAGTGGTCCGGGGAGCCGTGGACCCCGATCGCCTAAAAAATTTTCGGACTATCAAATACGACCTAAGGTACCATAGTCACCCCCCCACCATGATCGTTCCAAATGCTTTGCATTTTTCGGCCAAAAAACTAGAACTCCGCGCGATTTGCATATTTTAGTGTGCTATAGCTTACGCCTTCCGAGTGGTCCCGGGAGCCGTGGACCCCGATCGCCTAAAATTTTCAGGGCCATCAAATATGACCTAAGGAACCATAGTCACCGCCCCGCCATGATCGTTCCTCATTTATTGCGTTTTTCAGCCAAAAAACTAGAATTCCGCTCGATTACCATATTTTTGTGTGGTATTGCCCACGCCTTCCGAGTGGGCCGGGCCGCCGGTCTCGGATCGCCTAAAAAAATTCGGGCCATCAATTAAGACCTAAGGAACCATAGTCACCGCCGCGCCATGATCGTTCCTCATTTTTTGCATTTTTTGGCCAAAAAACTAGAATTCCGTCCGATTCCCAAATTTTTGTGTGCTATCGCCCACACCTTCCGAGTGGGTCGGGCCCCCGGAGCCGGATCGCCTAAAAATTTTTTGGACTATCAAATATGACCTAAGGAACCATAGTCACCGCCCCTCCATGATCGTTCCTAGTCTTTTGCGTTTTTCAGCCAAAAAACTAGAATTTCGGGCGATTTCCATATTTTCGTGTGCTTTAGCCCACGCCTTCCAAGGGGTCCCGGGAACCCCGAACCCTGATCGCCTAAAAATTTTCCGGGCCATCAAATACGACCTAAGGAACCATAGTATCCGCCCCGCCATGATCGTTCCTTATTTTTTGCGTTTTTCGGCCAAACAACTAGAATTCCGCGCGTTTCCCATATTTTTGTGTGTTATAGCCCACGCCTTCCGAGTGGTCCCGGGACCTCCTGACCCCTATCGCCTAAAATTTTTCCGGACTATCAAATACAACCTAAGGAACCATAGTATCCGCCCGCCATGATCGTTCCTCAGTTTTTGCGTTTTTCGGCCAAACAACTAGAATTCCGCGCGATTCCCATATTTTTGTGTGTTATAGCCTATGCCTTCCGAGTGGTCCCGGGACCTCCTGACCCTTATCGCCTAAAATTTTCCGGGCCATCAAATACGACCTAAGGAACCATAGTCACCGCCCTGCCATGATCGTTCCTCATTTATTGCATTTTTCGGCCAAAAAACTAGAATTCCGCTCGATTACCATATTTTTGTGTTCTATTGCCCATGCCTACCGAGTGGGCCGGGCCGCCGGACTCGGATCGCCTAAAAAATTTTCGGGCCATCAATTAAGACCTAAGGAACCATAGTCACCGCCTCGCCAGGATCGTTCCTCATTTTTTGCATTTTTTGGCCAAAAAAATAGAATTCCGCCCGATTCCCATATTTTTGTGTGCTATCACCCACGCCTTCCGAGTGGGTCGGGCCCCCCGGAGCCGGATCGCCTAAACATTTTTCGGACTATCAGATACGACCAAAGGAACCATAGTCACTGCCCAACAATGATCGTTCCTTCTATTTTGCATTTTTCGGCCAAACAACTAGAATTCCGCGCGATTCCCATATTTTCGTGTCCTATAACCCACGCCTTCCAAGTGAACCCGAGAACTCCGGACCCCTATCGCCTAAAATTTTTCCGGACTATCAAATACAACCTAAGGAACCATAGTTACCACCCAGCCATGATCATTCCTCATTTGTTGCATTTTTCGGCCAAAAAACTATAATTTCACCCGATTACAACATTTTTGTGTGCAATTGCCCACCCTTCCCAGTGGTTCCGAGATTCCCAGACCCCGATCGCCTAAAAATTTTTGGGCCGTCAAATACGACCTAAGGAACCATAGTAACCGCCCCTCCATCATCGATTATCATTTTTTGCATTTTCGGCAAAAAAACTAGAATTACGCCCGTTTCCCATATTTTCGTGTGCTATACCCACGCCTTCCAAGTGGTCCGGGGAGCCGCGGACCTCGATCGCCTAAAATTTTTCCGGACTATCAAATACGACCTAAGGTACCATAGTCATCGCCCCACCACGATCATTCCAAATGCTTTGCATTTTTCGGCCAAAAAACTAGAACTCCGCGCGATTTGCATATTTTAGTGTTCTATAGCTTACGCCTTCCGAGTGTCCCCGGGAGCCGTAGACCCCGATCGCCTAAAATTTTTCGGGCCATCAAATAGGACCTAAGGTACCATAGTCACCGCCCCGCCATGATCGTTCCTCATTTATTGCGTTTTTCGGCCAAAAAACTAGAATTCCGCTCGATTACCATATTTTTGTGTGCTATTGCCCACGCCTTCCGAGTGGGCCGGGCCGCCGGACTCGGATCGCCTTAAAACTTTTCAGGCCATCAATTAGGACCTAAGGAACCATAGTCACCGCCTTGCCATGATCGTTCCTCATTTTTTGCATTTTTTGGCCAAAAAAATAGAATTCCGCCTAATTCCCATATTTTTGTGTGCTATCGCCCACGCCTTCCGAGTGGGTCGGGCCCCCCGGAGCCGGATCGCCTAAAATTTTTCCGGAATATCAAATACGACCTAAGGAACCATAGTCACCGCCCCGCCATGATCGTTCCTAGTCTTTTGCATTTTTCAGCCAAAAAATTAGAATTCTGCGCGATTTCCATATTTTCGTGTGCTTTAGCCCATGCCTTCCAAGGGGTCCCGGGAACCCCGAACCCCAATCGCCTAAAAATTTTCCGGGCCATCAAATACGACCTAAGGAACCATATTAACCACCCCACCATGATCGTTCCTCATTTTTTGCATTTTTCGGCCAAACAACTAGAATTCCGCGCGATTCCCATATTTTTGTGTGTTATACCCCACGCCTTCCGAGTGGTCCCGGGACCTCCTGATCACTATCGCCTAAAATTTTTCCGGACAATCAAATACGACCTAAGGAACCATAGTATCTGCCCCGCCATGATCGTTCCTCATTTTTTGTGTTTTTCGGCCAAAACAACTAGAATTCCGCGCGATTCCCATATTTTAGTGTGTTATAGCCCACGCCTTCCGAGTGGTCCCGGGACCTCCGGACCCCTATCGCCTAATATTTTTCCGGACTATCAAATAATACCAAAGGAACCATAGTCACCGCCCTACCAAGATCTTTCCACATTTTTTGCATTTTTCGGCCAAAAAACTAGAATTCCGCCCGATTACAATATTTTTGTGTGCTATTGCCCACCCTTCCCAGTGGTTCCGAGACTCCCGGACCCCGATCGCCTAACATTTTTCCAGGCCGTCAAATACGACCTAAGGAACCATAGTAACCACCCCGCCATCATCGTTTCTCATTTTTTGCATTTTTCGGCAAAAAAACTAGAATTACGCCCGTTTCCCATATTTTCGTGTGCTATACCCATGCCTTCCAAGTGGTCCGGGGAGCCGCGGACCCCGATCGCGTAAAATTTTTCCGGACTATCAAATACGACCTAAGGTACCATAATCACCGCCCCACCATGATCGTTCCAAATGCTTTGCATTTTTCGGCCAAAAAACTAGAACTCCGCGCGATTTGCATATTTTAGTGTGCTATAGCTTACGCCTTCCGAGTGTCCCGGGAGCCGTAGACCCCGATCGCCTAAAATTTTCCGGGCCATCAAATACGACCTAAGGAACCATAGTCACCGCCCTGCCATGATCGTTCCTCATTTATTGCATTTTTCGGCCAAAAAACTAGAATTCCGCTCGATTACCATATTTTTGTGTTCTATTGCCCACGCCTACCGAGTGGGCCGGGCCGCCGGACTCGGATCGCCTAAAAAATTATCAGGCCATCAATTAGGACCTAAGGAACCATAGTCACCGCCTCGCCAGGATCGTTCCTCATTTTTTGCATTTTTTGGCCAAAAAAATAGAATTCCGCCCGATTCCCATATTTTTGTGTGCTATCACCCACGCCTTCCGAGTGGGTCGGGCCCCCCGGAGCCGGATCGCCTAAACATTTTTCGGACTATCAGATACGACCAAAGGAACCATAGTCACTGCCCAACAATGATCGTTCCTTCTATTTTGCATTTTTCGGCCAAACAACTAGAATTCCGCGCGATTCCCATATTTTCGTGTGCTTTAGCCCACGCCTTCCAAGGGGTCCCGGGAACCCCGAACCCCGATCGCCTAAAACTTTTCCGGGCCATCAAATACGACCTAAGGAACCACAATAACTACCCCGCCATTATCGTTCCTCATTTTTTGCATTTTCCGTCCAAACAACTAGAATTCTGCGCGATTCCCATATTTTTGTGTGTTATAGCCCACGCCTTCCGAGGGGTCCCGGGACCTCCTGACCCCTATCGCCTAAAATTTTTCTGGACTATCAAATACGACCTAATGAACCATAGTATCCGCCCTGCCCTGATCGTTCCTCATTTTTTGCATTTCTCGGCCAAACAACTAGAATTCCGCGCGATTCCCTTATTTTTGTGTGTTATAGCCCACGCCTTCCGAGTGGTCCCGGGACCTCCGGACCCCTATCGCCTAATATTTTTCCGGACAATCAAATAAGTCCAAAGGAACCATAGTCACCGCCCTGCCAAGATCTTTCCACATTTTTTGCATGTTACTAAAAAAGACCTAGAATTTCGCCCGATTACCATATTTTCGTGTGCTATACCCACACATTCCGAGTGGTCCCAAGAGCCGCGGACCCCGATCGCCTAAAATTTTTTCGGGCAATCAAATACAACCTAAGAAACCATAGTATCCGCCCCGCCATGATCGTTCATTATTTTTTGCGTTTTTCGGCCAAACAACTAGAATTCCGAGCGATTCCCATATTTTCGAGTGCTATAGCCCAAGCCTTCCGAGTGGGCCGTGCCCCCCACACTCGGATCACCTATAAAGTTTTTGGGCCATCCAATAAGACCTAAGGAACCATATTCACCTTCCCGCCATGATCGTTTCTCATTTTTTGCATTTTTCGGCAAAACAACTAGAATTCCGCCCGATTCCCATATTTTCGGGTGCTATACCCACGCCTTACAAATGGTCCCGGGTCTCCGGACCCCTATCGCCTAAAATTTTTCCGGACTATCAAATAAAACCTAAGGAACCATAGTCACCGCCCAGCCATGATCGTTCCTTATTTTTTGCATTTTTCGGCCAAACAACTAGAATTCCGCGCGATTCCCATATTTTCGTGTGTTATAGCCCACACCTTCCGAGAGGTCCCGGGACCTCAGGACCCCTATCGCCTAAAATTTTTTCGGACTATCAAATACGACCTAAGGAACCATAGTCACCGCCCAGCCATGATCATTCTTCATTTGTTGCGTTTTTCGGCCAAAAAACTAGAATTTCACCCGATTACAATATTTTTGTGTGCTATTGCCCACCCTTCCCAGTGGTTCCGGGACCCCCGGACCCCGATCGCCTAAAATATTTCCGGGCCGTCAAATACGACCTAAGGAACCATAGTAACCGCCCCGCCATCATCATTCCTCATTTGTTGCGTTTTTCGGCCAAAAAACTAGAATTCCGCCCGATTACAATATTTTTGTGTGCTATTGCCCACCCTTCCCAGTGGTTCCGGGACCCCCGGACCCCGATCGCCTAAAATTTTTTCAGGCATCAAATACGACCTAAGGAACCATAGTAACCGCCCCGCCATCATCATTTCTCATTTTTTGCATTTTTCGGCCAAAAAACTAGAATTACGCCCGATTCCCATATTTTCGTGTGCTATACCCATGCCTTCCAAGTGGTCCGGGGAGCCACAGACTCCGATCGCCTAACATTTTTCCGTACTATCAAATACGACCTAAGGTACCATAGTCACCGCCCCACCATGATCGTTCCAAATACTTTGCATTTTTCGGCCAAAAAACTAGAACTCCGCGCGATTTGCATATTTTAGTGTGCTATAGCTTACGCCTTCCGAGTGGCCCCGGGAGCCGTAGACCCCGATCGCCTTAAATTTTCCGGGCCATCAAATACGACCTAAGGAACCATAGTCACCGCCCCGCCATGATCGTTCCTCATTTATTGCGTTTTTCGGCCAAAAAATTAGAATTCCGCTCGATTACCATATTTTTGTGTGCTATTGCCCACGCCTTCCGAGTGGGCCGGGCCGCCGGACTTGGATCGCCTAAAACAATTTCGGGCCATCAATTAGGACCTAAGGAACCATAGCCACCGCCTCACCATGATCGATCCTCATTTTTTACATTTTTTGGCCAAAAAACTAGAATTCCGCCCGATTCCCATATTTTTGTGTGCTATCGCCCACGCCTTCCGAGTGGGTCAGGCCCCCGGAGCCGGATTGCCTAAAAATTTTCCGGACTATCAAATACGACCTAAGGAACCATAGTCACCACCCCGCCATGATCGTTCCTAGTCTTTTGCGTTTTTCAGCCAAAAAACTAGAATTCCGCGCGATTTCCATATTTTCGTGTGCTTTAGCCCACGCCTTCAAAGGGGTCCCGGGAACCCCGAACCCCGATCGTCTAAAGATTTTCCGGGCCATCAAATACGACCTAAGGAACCATAGTAACCACCCCGCCATGATTGTTCCTAATTTTTTGCTTTTTTCGGCCAAACAACTAGAATTTCGCCCGATTCCCATATTTTCGTGTGCTATACCCACGCATTCCGAGTGGTCCCAAGAGCCGCGGACCCCGATCGCCTAAAATTTTTCTGGACTATCAAATAAGACCTAAGGAACCATGGTCACCGCCCAGCAATGATCGTTCCTAGTTTTTTCCGCTTTTCGGCCAAAAAACTAGAATTCCGCGCGATTCCCATATTTTCGTGTCCTATAGCCCACGCCTTCCAAGTGAACCCGGGAACTCCGGACCCCTATCGCCAAAAATTTTTCCGGACTATCAAATACGACCTAAGGAACCATAGTCACCGCCCAGCCATGATCATTCCTCCTTTGGTTGCGTTTTTCGGCCAAAAAACTAGAATTCCGCCCGATTACAATATTTTTGTGTGCTATTGCCCACCCTTCCAAGTGGTTCCGGGACCCCCGGACCCCGATCGCCTAAATTTTTCCGGGTCGTCAAAGACAACCTAGGGAACCATAGTAACCGCCTAGCGATCATCGTTTCTCATTTTTTGCATTTTTCGGCCAAAAAACTAGAATTACGCCCGATTCCCATATTTTCGTGTGCTATACCCACGCCTTCCAAGTGGTCCGGGGAGCCGCGGACCCCTATTGCCTAAAATATTTCCGGACTATCAAATATGACCTAAGGTACCATAGTCACCGCCCCACAATGATCGTTCCAAATGCTTTGCATTTTTCGTCCAAAAAACTAGAACTCCGCGCCGTTTGCACATTTTCGTGTGCTATAGCTTACGCCTTCCGAGTGGTCCCGGGAGCCGTGGACCCCGACCGCCTAAAATTTTCCGGGCTATCAAATACGACCTAAGGAACCATAGTCACCGCCCCACCATGATCGTTCCTCATTTATTGCATTTTTCGTCCAAAAAACTAGAATTCTGCTCGATTACCATATTTTTGTGTGCTATTGCCCACGCCTTCCGAGTGGGCCGGGCCGCCGGACTCGGATCGCCTAAAAAATTTTCGGGCCATCAATTAGGACCTAAGGAACCATAGTCACCGCCTCGCAATGATCGTTCCTCAGTTTTTACATTTTTTGGCCAAAAAACTAGAATTCCGCCCGATTCCCATATTTTTGTGTGCTATCGCCCACGCCTTCCGAGTGGGTCAGGCCCCCCGAAGCCGGATCGCCTAAAAATTTTCCGGACTATCAAATACGACCTAAGGAACCATAGTCACCGCCCCGCCATGATCGTTCCTAGTCTTTTGCGTTTTTCAGCCAAAAAACTAGAATTCCGCGCGATTTCCATATTTTCGTGTGCTTTAGCCCACGCCTTCAAAGGGGTCCCGGGAACCCCGAACCCAGATCGTCTAAAAATTTTCCGGGCCATCAAATACGACCTAAGGAACCATAGTAACCACCCCGCCTTGATCGTTCCTCATTTTTTGCGTTTTTCGGCCAAACAACTAGAATTTCGCCCGATTCCCATATTTTCGTGTGTTATACCCACGCATTCCGAGTGGTCCCAAGAGCCGCGGACCCCGATCGCCTAAAATTTTTCCGGACTATCAAATAAAACCGAAGGAACCATAGTCACCGCCCAGCCATGATCGCTCCTTATTTTTTGCGTTTTTCGGACAAACAACTAGAATTCCGCGCGATTCCCATATTTTCGTGTGTTATAGCCCACACCTTTCGAGTGGTCCCGGGACCTCAGGACCCCTATCGCCTAAAATTTTTCCGGACTATCAAATACGACCTAAGGAACCATAGTCACCGCCCAGCCATGATCATTCTTCATTTGTTGCGTTTTTCGGCCAAAAAACTAGAATTTCGCCCGATTACAATATTTTTGTGTGCTATTGCCCACCCTTCCCAGTGGTTCTGGGACCCCCGGACCCCGATCGCCTAAAATATTTCCGAGCCGTCAAATACGACCTAAGGAACCATTGTAACCGCTCGGCCATCATCGTTCCTCATTTGTTGCATTTTTCGGCCAAAAAACTAGAATTCCGCCCGATTACAATATTTTTGTGTGCTATTGCCCACCCTTCCCAGTGGTTCCGGGACCCCCGGACCCCGATCGCCTAAAATTATTCCGGGCCATCAAATACGACTTAAGGAACCATAGTAACTGCCCCGCCATCATCATTTCTCATTTTTTGCATTTTTCGGCCAAAAATCTAGAATTACGCCTGATTCCCATATTTTCGTGTGCTATACCCACGTCTTCCAAGTGGTCCGGGGAGCCACAGACTCCGATCGCCTAACATTTTTCCGTACTATCAAATACGACCTAAGGTACCATAGTCACCGCCCCACCATGATCGTTCCAAATGCTTTGCATTTTTCGGCCAAAAAACTAGAACTCCGCGCGATTTGCATATTTTAGTGTGCTATAGCTTACGCCTTCCGAGTGTTCCCGGGAGCCGTAGACCCCGATCGCCTAAAATTTTCTGGGCCATCAAATACGACCTAAGGAACCATAGTCACCGCCCCGCCATGATCGTTCCTCATTTATTGCGTTTTTCGGCCAAAACATTAGAATTCCGCTCGATTACCATATTTTTGTGTGTTATTGCCCACACCTTCCGAGTGGGCCGGGCCGCTGGACTTGGCTCGCCTAAAACAATTTCGGGCCTTCAATTAGGACCTAAGGAACCATAGTCACCGCCTCGCCATGATCGTTCCTCATTTTTTACATTTTTTGGCCAAAAAACTAGAATTCCACCCGGTTCCCATATTTTTGTGTGCTATCGCCCACGCCTTCCGAGTGGGTCAGGCCCCCGGAGCCGGATCGCCTAAAAATTTTCCGGACTATCAAATATGACCTAAGGAACCATAGTCACCACCCCGCCATGATCGTTCCTAGTCTTTTGCGTTTTTCTGCCAAAAAACTAGAATTTCGCGCGATTTCCATATTTTCGTGTGCTTTAGCCCACGCTTTCAAAGGGGTCCCGGGAACTCCGAACCCCGATCGTCTAAAAATTTTCCGGGCCATCAAATACGACCTAAGGAACCATAGTAACCACCCCGCCATGATTGTTCCTCATTTATTTGCGTTTTTCGGCAAAACAACTAGAATTTCGCCCGATTCCCATATTTTCGTGTGCTATACCCACGCATTCCGAGTGCTCCCAAGAGCTGCGGACCCCGATCGCCTAAAATTTTTCCGGACTATCAAATAAGTCCTAAGGAACCATAGTCACCGCCCAGCCATGATCGTTCCTAGTTTTTTCCGCTTTTCGGCCAAAAAACTAGAATTCCGTGCGATTCCCATATTTTTGTGTCTTATAGCCCACGCCTTCCAAGTGAACCCGGGAACTCCGGACCCCTATCGCCAAAAATTTTTCCGGACTATCAAATACGACCTAAGGAACCATAGTCACCGCCCAGCCATGATCGTTCCTAGTCTTTTGCGTTTTTCAGCCAAAAATCTAGAATTCCGCGCGATTTCCATATTTTCGTGTGCTTTAGCCCACGCCTTCCAAGGGGTCCCTGGAACCCCGAACCCCGATCGCCTAAAAATTTTCCGGGCCATCAAATATGACATAAGGAACCATAGTAACCACCCCGCCATGATCTTTTCTCATTCTTTGCGTTTTTTGGCCAAACAACTAGAATTCCGCGCGATTCCCTTATTTTTGTGTGTTATAGCCCACGCCTTCCAAGTGGTCCCGGGACCTCCGGACCCCTATCGCCTAAAATTTTTTCGGACTATCAAATACGACCTAAGGAACCATAGTATCCGCCCGCCATGATCGTTCCTCATTTGTTGCATTTTTCGGCCAAAAAACTAGAATTCCGCTCGATTACCATATTTTTGTGCTATTGCCCACGCCTTCCGAGTGGGCCGGGCCACTGGACTCAGATCGCCTAAAAAAATTTTGGGCCATCAATTAGGACCTAAGGAACCATAGTCACCGCCTGGCCATGATCGTTCCTCATTTTTTGTATTTTTTGGCCAAAAAACTAGAATTCCGCCCGATTCCCATATTTTTGTGTGCTATCGCCCACGCCTTCCGAGTGGGTCGGGCCCCCGGGGCCGGATCGCCTAAAAATTTTCCGGACTATCAAATACAACCTAAGGAACCATAGTCACCACCCTGCCATGATCATTCCTAGTCTTTTGCGTTTTGCAGCCAAAAAACTAGAATTACGCGCGATTTCCATATTTTCGTGTGCTTTAGCCTACGCCTTCCAAGGGGTCCCAGGAACCCCGAACCCCGATCGTCTAAAAATTTTCTAGGCCATCAAATAAAACCTAAGGAACCATAGTAACCACTCCGCCATGATCGTTCCTCATTTTTTGCGTTTTTCGGCCAAACAACTAGAATTTCGCCCGATTCCCATATTTTTGTGTGTTATAGCCCACGCCTTCCGAGTGGTCCCATATTTTCGAGTCCTATAGCCCACGCCTTCCAAGTGAACCCGGGAACTCTGGACCCCTATCGCCTAAAATTTGTCCGGACTATCAAATATGACCTAAGGAACCATAGTCACCGCCCAGCCATGATCATTCCTCATTTGTTGCGTTTTTCGGCCAAAAAACTAGAATTCCGCCCGATTACAATATTTTTGTGTGCTATTGCCCACCCTTCCAAGTGGTTCCGGGACCCCCGGACCCCGATCGACTAAAATTTTTTCGGGCCTTCAAATACGACCTAAGGAACCATAGTAACTGCCCTGCCATCATCGTTTCTCATTTTTTGCATTTTTCGACCAAAAAACTAGAATTACGCCCGATTCCCATATTTTCGTGTGTTATACCCACGCCTTCCAAGTGGTCCGAGGAGCCGCGGACCCCGATCGCCTAAAATTTTTCCGGACTATCAAATACGACCTAAGGTACCATAGTCAACGCCCCAACATGATCGTTACAAATGCTTTGCATTTTTCGGCCAAAAAACTAGAACTCCGCGCGATTTGCATATTTTCGTGTGCTATAGCTTACGCCTTCCGAGTGGTCCCGGGAGCCGTGGACCCCGATCGCCTAAAATTTTTCGGGCCATCAAATACGACCTAAGGAACCATAGTCACCGCCTCGCCATGTTCGTTCCTCAGTTTTTGCATTTTTTGGCCAAAAAACTAGAATTCTGCCCGATTTCCATATTTTTGTGTGCTATCGCCCATGCCTTCCGAGTGGGTCGGGATCCCCGGAGCCGGATCGCCTAAAAATTTTCCGGACTATCAAATATGACCTAAGGAACCATAGTCACCGCCCCGCCATGATCATTCCTAATCTTTTGCATTTTTCGGCCAAACAACTAGAATTCCGCGCGATTCCATATTTTCGTGTGCTTTAGCCCACGCCTTCCGAGGGGTCCCGGTACCACCGGACCCCGATCGCCTAAAAATTTTCCGGACTATCAAATACGACCTAAGGAACCATAGTATCCGCCCAGCTATGATCATTCCTCATTTATTGCGTTTTTCGGCCAAACAACTAGAATTTCGCCCGATTCCCATATTTTCGTGTGCTATACCCACGCATTCCGAGAGGTCCCAAGAGCCGCGGACCCCGATCCCCTAAAATTTTTCCGGACTATCAAATAAGACCTAAGGAACCATAGTCACTGCCCAGCCATATCGTTCCTAGTTTTTTCCGTTTTTCGGCAAAAAAACTAGAATTTCGCGAGATTCCCATATTTTCGTGTCCTATAGCCCACGCCTTCCAAGTGAACCCGGGAACTCCGGACCCCTGTCGCCTAAAATTTTTCCGGACTATAAAATACGACCTAAGGAACCATAGTCACCGCCCAGCCATGATCATTCCTCATTTATTGCGTTTTTCGGCCAAAAAACTAGAATTTCGCCCGATTACAATAATTTTGTGTGCTATTGCCCACCCTTCCAAGTGGTTCCAGGACCCCCGGACTCCGATCGCCTAAAATTTTTCCGGGCCGTCAAATATGACCTAAGGAACCATAGTAACCGCCCAGCGATCATCGTTTCTCATTTTTTGCATTTTTCGGCCAAAAAACTAGAATTACGCCCGATTCCCATATTTTCGTGTCTATACCCACGCCTTGCAAGTGGTTCGGGGAGCCGCGGACCCCGATCGCCTAAAATTTTTCCGGACTATCAAATACGACCTAAGGTACCATAGTCACCGCCCCACCATGATTGTTCCAAATGCTTTGCATTTTTCGGCCAAAAAACTAGAACTCCACGCGATTTGCACATTTTCGTGGGCTATAGCTTACACCTTCCGAGTGGTCCCGGAAGCAGTGGACCCCGATCGCCTAAAATTTTCCGGACCATCAAATACAACCTAAGGAACCATAGTCACCGCCCTGCCATGATCGTTCCTCATTTATTGCATTTTTCGGCCAAAAAACTAGAATTCCGCTCGATTACCATATTTTTGTGTGCTATTGCCCACGCCTTCCGAGTGGGCCGGGCCGCCGGACTCGTATCGCCTAAAAAATTTTCGGGCCATCAATTAGGACCTAAGGAACCATAGTCACCGCCTCGCCATGATCGTTCCTCATTTTTTACATTTTTTGGCCAAAAAACTAGAATTCCGCCCGATTCCCATATTTTTGTGTGCTATCGCCCACGCCTTCCGAGTGGGTCAAGCCCCCGGAGCCGGATCGCCTAAAAATTTTCCGGACTATCAAATACGACCTAAGGAACCATAGTCACCGCCCCGCCATGATCGTTCCTAGTCTTTTGCGTTTTTCAGCCAAAAAACTAGAATTTCGCGCAATTTCCATATTTTCGTGTGCTTTAGCCCACGCCTTCAAAGGGGTCCCGGGAACCCCGAACCCAGATCGTCTAAAAATTTTCCGGGCCATCTAATACGACCTAAGGAACCATAGTAACCACCCCGCCTTGATCGTTCCTCATTTTTTGCGTTTTTCGGCCAAACAACTAGAATTTCGCCCGATTCCCATATTTTCGTGTGTTATACCCACGCATTCCGAGTGGTCCCAAGAGCCGCGGACCCCGATCGCCTAAAATTTTTCCGGACTATCAAATAAAACCGAAGGAACCATAGTCACCGCCCAGCCATGATCGTTCCTTATTTTTTGCGTTTTTCGGACAAACAACTAGAATTCCGCGCGATTCCCATATTTTCGTGTGTTATAGCCCACACCTTTCGAGTGGTCCCGGGACCTCAGGTCCCCTATCGCCTAAAATTTTTCCGGACTATCAAATACGACCTAAGGAACCATAGTCACCGCTCAGCCATGATCATTCTTCATTTGTTGCGTTTTTCGGCCAAAAAACTAGAATTTCGCCCGATTACAATATTTTTGTGTGCTATTGCCCACCCTTCCCAGTGGTTCCGGGACCCCCGGACCCCGATCGCCTAAAATATTTCCGGGCCGTCAAATACGACCTAAGGAACCATTGTAACCGCTCGGCCATCATCGTTCCTCATTTGTTGCGTTTTTCGGCCAAAAAACTAGAATTCCGCCCGATTACAATATTTTTGTGTGCTATTGCCCACCCTTCCCAGTGGTTCCGGGACCCCCGGACCCCGATCGCCTAAAATTATTCGGGCCATCAAATACGACTTAAGGAACCATAGTAACTTCCCCGCCATCATCATTTCTCATTTTTTGCATTTTTCGGCCAAAAATCTAGAATTACGCCTGATTCCCATATTTTCGTGTGCTATACCCACGTCTTCCAAGTGGTCCGGGGAGCCACAGACTCCGATCGCCTAACATTTTTCCGTACTATCAAATACGACCTAGGGTACCATAGTCACCGCCCCACCATGATCGTTCCAAATGCTTTGCATTTTTCGGCCAAAAAACTAGAACTCCGCGCGATTTGCATATTTTAGTGTGCTATAGCTTACGCCTTCCGAGTGTTCCCGGGAGCCGTAGACCCCGATCGCCTAAAATTTTCCGGGCCATCAAATACGACCTAAGGAACCATAGTCACCGCCCCGCCATGATCGTTCCTCATTTATTGCGTTTTTCGGCCAAAACATTAGAATTCCGCTCGATTACCATATTTTTGTGTGCGATTGCCCACACCTTCCGAGTGGGCCGGGCCGCCGGACTTGGCTCGCCTAAAACAATTTCGGGCCTTCAATTAGGACCTAAGGAACCATAGTCACCGCCTCGCCATGTTCGTTCCTCATTTTTTACATTTTTTGGCCAAAAAACTAGAATTCCGCCCGGTTCCCATATTTTTGTGTGCTATCGCCCACGCCTTCCGAGTGGGTCAGGCCCCCGGAGCCGGATCGCCTAAAAATTTTCCGGACTATCAAATACGACCTAAGGAACCATAGTCACCACCCCGCCATGATCGTTCCTAGTCTTTTGCGTTTTTCAGCCAAAAAACTAGAATTTCGCGCGATTTCCATATTTTCGTGTGCTTTAGCCCACGCCTTCAAAGGGGTCCCGGGAACTCCGAACCCCGATCGTCTAAAAATTTTCCGGGCCATCAAATACGACCTAAGGAACCATAGTAACCACCCCGCCATGATTGTTCCTCATTTTTTTGCGTTTTTCGGCAAAACAACTAGAATTTCGCCCGATTCCCATATTTTCGTGTGCTATACCCACGCATTCCGAGTGGTCCCAAGAGCTGCGGACCCCGATCGCCTAAAATTTTTCCGGACTATCAAATAAGACCTAAGGAACCATAGTCACCGCCCAGCCATGATCGTTCCTAGTTTTTTCCGCTTTTCGGCCAAAAAACTAGAATTCCGTGCGATTCCCATATTTTTGTGTCCTATAGCCCACGCCTTCCAAGTGAACCCGGGAACTCCGGACCCCTATCGCCAAAAAATTTTCCGGACTATCAAATACGACCTAAGGAACCATAGTCACCGCCCAGCCATGATCGTTCCTAGTCTTTTGCGTTTTTTCAGCCAAAAAACTAGAATTCCGCGCGATTTCCATATTTTCGTGTGCTTTAGCCCACGCCTTCCAAGGGGTCCCTGGAACCCCGAACCCCGATCGCCTAAAAATTTTCCGGGCCATCAAATACGACATAAGGAACCATAGTAACCACCCCGCCATGATCTTTTCTCATTCTTTGCATTTTTTGGCCAAACAACTAGAATTCCGCGCGATTCCCTTATTTTTGTGTGTTATAGCCCACGCCTTCCGAGTGGTCCCGGGACCTCCGGACCCCTATCGCCTAAAATTTTTTCGGACTATCAAATATGACCTAAGGAACCATAGTATCCGCCCCGCCATGATCGTTCCTCATTTGTTGCATTTTTCGGCCAAAAAACTAGAATTTCGCTCGATTACCATATTTTTGTGTGCTATTGCCCACGCCTTCCGAGTGGGCCGGGCCACTGGACTCAGATCGCCTAAAAAATTTTTGGGCCATCAATTAGGACCTAAGGAACCATAGTCACCGCCTGGCCATGATCGTTCCTCATTTTTTGCATTTTTTGGCCAAAAAACTAGAATTCCGCCCGATTCCCATATTTTTGTGTGCTATCGCCCACGCCTTCCGAGTGGGTCGGGCCCCCCGGGGCCGGATCGCCTAAAAATTTTCCGGACTATCAAATACGACCTAAGGAACCATAGTCACCACCTTGCCATGATCGTTCCTAGTCTTTTGCGTTTTGCAGCCAAAAAACTAGAATTACGCGCGATTTCCATATTTTCGTGTGCTTTAGCCTACGCCTTCCAAGGGGTCCCAGGAACCCCGAACCCCGATCGTCTAAAAATTTTCTAGGCCATCAAATAAAACCTAAGGAACCATAGTAACCACTCCGCCATGATCGTTCCTAGTTTTTTCCGTTTTTCGGCCAAAAAACTAGAATTCCGCGCGATTCCCATATTTTCGTGTCCTATAGCCCACGCCTTCCAAGTGAACCCGGGAACTCCGGACCCCTATCGCCTAAAATTTTTCCGGACTATCAAATACGACCTAAGGAACCATAGTCACCGCCCAGCCATGATCATTCCTCATTTGTTGCGTTTTTCGGCCAAAAAACTAGAATTCCGCCCGATTACAATATTTTTGTGTGCTATTGCCCACCCTTCCAAGTGGTTCCGGGACCCCCGGACCCCGATCGCCTAAAATTTTTCCGGGCCGTCAAATACGACCTAAGGAACCATAGTAACCGCCCCGCCATCATCGTTTCTCATTTTTTGCATTTTTCGGCCAAAAAACTAGAATTACGCCCGATTCCCATATTTTCGTGTGATATACCCACGCCTTCCAAGTGGTCCGAGGAGCCGCGGACCCCGATTGCCTAAAATTTTTCCGGACTATCAAATACGACCTAAGGTACCATAGTCACTGCCCCAACATGATCGTTACAAATGCTTTGCATTTTTCGGCCAAAAAACTAGAACTCCGCGCGATTTGCATATTTTCGTGTGCTATAGCTTACGCCTTCCGAGTGGTCCCGGGAGCCGTGGACCCCGATCGCCTAAAATTTTTCGGGCCATCAAATACGACCTAAGGAACCATAGTCACCGCCTCGCCATGTTCGTTCCTCAGTTTTTGCATTTTTTGGCCAAAAAACTAGAATTCTGCCCGATTTCCATATTTTTGTGTGCTATCGCCCACGCCTTCCGAGTGGGTCGGGATCCCCGGAGCCGGATCGCCTAAAAATTTTTCGGACTATCAAATATGACCTAAGGAACCATAGTCACCGCCTCGCCATGATCATTCCTAGTCTTTTGCATTTTTCGGCCAAACAACTAGAATTCCGCGCGATTCCATATTTTCGTGTGCTTTAGCCCACGCCTTCCGAGGGGTCCCGGTACCACCGGACCCCGATCGCCTAAAAATTTTCCGGACTATCAAATACGACCTAAGGAACCATAGTATCCGCCCAGCTATGATCATTCCTCATTTATTGCGTTTTTCGGCCAAACAACTAGAATTTCGCCCGATTCCCATATTTTCGTGTGCTATACCCACGCATTCCGAGTGGTCCCAAGAGCCGCGGACCCCGATCCCCTAAAATTTTTCCGGACTATCAAATAAGACCTAAGGAACCATAGTCACTGCCCAGCCATATCGTTCCTAGTTTTTTCCGTTTTTCGGCAAAAAAACTAGAATTTCGCGAGATTCCCATATTTTCGTGTCCTATAGCCCACGCCTTCCAAGTGAACCCGGGAACTACGGACCCCTGTCGCCTAAAATTTTTCCGGACTATCAAATACGACCTAAGGAACCATAGTCACCGCCCAGCCACGATCATTCCTCATTTATTGCGTTTTTCGGCCAAAAAACTAGAATTCCGCCCGATTACAATAATTTTGTGTGCTATTGCCCACCCTTCCAAGTGGTTCCAGGACCCCCGGACTCCGATCGCCTAAAATTTTTCCGGGCCGTCAAATATGACCTAAGGAACCATAGTAACCGCCCAGCGATCATCATTTCTCATTTTTTGCATTTTTCGGCCAAAAAACTAGAATTACGCCCGATTCCCATATTTTCGTGTCTATACCCACGCCTTGCAAGTGGTTCGGGGAGCCGCGGACCCCGATCGCCTAAAATTTTTCCGGACTATCAAATACGACCTAAGGTACCATAGTCACCGCCCCACCATGATCGTTCCAAATGCTTTGCATTTTTCGGCCAAAAAACTAGAACTCCACGCGATTTGCACATTTTCGTGGGCTATAGCTTACACCTTCCGAGTGGTCCCGGAAGCAGTGGACCCCGATCGCCTAAAATTTTCCGGACCATCAAATACAACCTAAGGAACCATAGTCACCGCCCTGCCATGATCGTTCCTCATTTATTGCATTTTTCGGCCAAAAAACTAGAATTCCGCTCGATTATCATATTTTTGTGTGCTATTGCCCACGCCTTCCGAGTGGGCCGGGCCGCCGGACTCAGATCGCCTAAAAATATTTTGGGCCATCAATTAGGACCTATGGAACCATAGTCACCGCCTCGCCATGATCGTTCCTCGTTTTTTGCATTTTTTGGCCAAAAAACTAGAATTCCGCCTGATTCCCATATTTTTGTGTGCTATCGCTCACGCCTTCCGAGTGGGTCGGGCCCCCCAGAGCCGGATCGCCTAAAAATTTTCCGGACTATCAAATATGACCTAAGGAACCATAGTCACTGCCCTGCCATGATCGTTCCTAGTCTTTTGCGTTTTTCAGCCAAAAAACTAGAATTACGCGTGATTTCCATATTTTCGTGTGCTTTAGCCCACGCCTTCCAAGGGGTCCCGGGAACCCCGAACCCCGATCGCCTAAAAATTTTCCGGGCCATCAAATATGACCTAAGGAACCATAGTAACCACCCCGCCATAATCGTTCCTCATTTTTTGCCTTTTTCAGCCAAACAACTAGAATTTCGCGCGATTCCCATATTTTTGTGTGTTATAGCCCACGCCTTCCGAGTGGTCCCGGGCCCTCCTGACCCCTATCACCTAAAATTTTTCCGGACTATCAAATACGACCTAAGGAACCATACTATCCGCCCCGCCATGATCGTTCCTCATTTTTTGGTTTTTCTGCCAAACAACTAGAATTCCGCGCGATTCCCATATTTTTGTGTGTTATAGCCCACGCCTTCCGAGTGGTCCCGGGACCTCTGGACCCCTATCGCCTAATATTTCTCCGGACTATCAAATAAGACCAAAGGAACCATAGTCACCGCCCTGCCAAGATCTTTCCATATTTTTTGCATGTTACTGAAAAAGAACTAGAATTCCACCCGATTCCCATATTTTTGTGTGCTAACGCCCACGCCTTCCGATTGGGTCGGGCTCCCCGGAGCCGAATCGCCTAAAAATTTTTTGGACTATCAAATACAACCTAAGGAACCATAGCCACCGCCCCGCCATGATCATTCCTAGTCTTTTGCGTTTTTCAGCCAAAAAACTAGAATTCCGCGTGATTTCCATATTTTCGTGTGCTGTAGCCCACGCCTTCAAAGGGGTCCCGGGAACCCCGAACCCCGATCGTCTAAAAAATTTTTGGGCCATCAAATAAAACCTAAGTAACCACCCCGCCATGATCGTTCCTCATTTTTTGCATTTTTCGGCCAAACAACTAGAATTTCGCCCGATTCCCATATTTTCGTGTGCTATACCCATGCATTCCGAGTGGTCCCATATTTTCGAGTCCTATAGCCCACGCCTTCCAAGTGAACCAGGGAACTCCGGACCCCTATTGCCTAAAATTTTTCCGGACTATGAAATACAACCTAAGGAACCATAGTCACCGCCCAACCATGATCATTCCTCATTTGTTGCGTTTTTCGGCCAAAAAACTAGATTTCCGCCCAATTGCAATATTTTTGTGTGCTATTGCCCACCCTTCCAACTGGTTCCGGGACCCCCGGACCCCGATCGACTAAAATTTTTTCGGGCAGTCAAATACGATCTAAGGAACCATAGTAACCGCCCTGCCATCATCGTTTCTCATTTTTTGCATTTTTCGACCAAAAAACTAGAATTACACCCGATTCCCATATTTTCGTGTGCTATACCCACGCCTTCCAAGTGGTCCGGGGAGCCGCGGACCCCGATCGCCTAAAATTTTTCCGGACTATCAAATACGACCTAAGGAACCATAGTCACCGCCCCACCATGATCGTTCCAAATGCTTTGCAGTTTTCGGCCAAAAAACTAGAACTCCGCGCGATTTGCATATTTTCGTGTGCTATAGCTTACGCCCTCCGAGTGGTCCCGGGAGCCGTGGACCCCGATCGCCTAAAATTTTACGGGCCATCAAATACGACCTAAGGAACCATAGTCACCGCCTCGCCATGATCGTTCTTCATTTTTTGCATTTTTTGGCCAAAAAACTAGAATTCTGCCCGATTTTCATATTTTTGTGTGCTATCGCCCACGCCTTCCAAGTGGGTCGGGCTCCCCGGAGCCGGATCGCCTAAAAATTTTCCGGACTATCAAATACGACCTAAGGAACCATAGTTACTGCTCCGCCATGATCATTCCTAGTATTTTGCATTTTTCGGACAAACAACTAGAATTCCGCGCGATTCCATATTTTGTGTGCTTTAGCCCACGCCTTCCGAGGGGTCCCGGGATCACCGGACCCCGATCGCCTAAAAATTTTCCGGACTATCAAATACGACCTAAGGAACCATAGTATCCGCCCCGCCATGATCGTTCCTCATATTTTGTGTTTTTCGGCCAAACAACTAGAAATTCGCCCGATTCCCATATTTTCGTGTGCTATACCCACGCATTCCGAGTGGTCCCAAGAGCCGCGGACCCCGATCGTCTAAAATTTTTCCGGACTATCAAATAAGACCTAAGGAACCATAGTCACCGCCCAGCCATATCGTTCCTAGTTATTTCCGTTTTTCGGCCAAAAAACTAGAATTCCGCGTGATTCCCATATTTTCGTGTCCTATAGCCCACGCCTTCCAAGTAAACCCGGGAACTCCGGACCCCTGTCGCCTAAAATTCTTCCGGACTATCAAATACAACCTAAGGAACCATAGTCACCGCCCAGCCGTGATCATTACTCATTTATTGCGTTTTTCGGCCAAAAAACTAGATTTCCGCCCGATTACAATATTTTTGTGTGCTATTGCCCACCCTTCCAAGTGGTTCCAGGACCCCCGGACCCCGATCGCTTAAAATATTTTCGAGCCGTCAAATATGACCTAAGGAACCATAGTAACTGCCCAGCGATCATCGTTTCTCATTTTTTGCATTTTTCGGCCAAAAAACTAGATTTACTCCCGATTCCTATATTTTCGTGTCTATACCCACGCCTTCCAAGTGGTCCGGGGAGCTGCGGACCCCGATCGCTTAAAATTTTTCCGGACTATCAAATACGACCTAAGGTACCATAGTCACCGCCCCACCATGATCGTTCAAAATGCTTTGCATTTTTCGGCCAAAAAACTAGAACTCCGCGCGATTTGCACATTTTCGTGTGCTATAGCTTACACCTTCCGAGTTGTCCCGGGAGCCGTGGACCCCGATCGCCTAAAATTTTCCGGACCATCAAAAACGACCTAAGGAACCATAGTCACCGCCCCGCCATGATAGTTCCTCATTTATTGCATTTTTCGGCCAAAAAACTAGAATTCCGCTCGATTACCATATTTTTGTGTGCTATTGCCCACGCCTTCCGAGTGGGCCGGGCCGTCAGACTCGGATCTCCTAAAAAAATTTTGGGCCATCAATTAGGACCTAAGGAACCATAGTCACTGCCTCGCCATGATCGGTCCTCAGTTTTTGTATTTTTTGGCCAAAAAACTAGAATTCTGCCCGATTCCCATATTTTTGTGTGCTATCGCCCACGCCTTCCGAGTGGGTCGGGCCCCCGGAGCCGGATCGCCTAAAAATTTTCCGGACTATAAAATATGACCTAAGAAACCATAGTCACCGCCCTGCCATGATCGTTCCTAGTCTTTTGCATTTTTCAGCCAAAAAACTAGAATTCCGCGCAATTTCCATATTTTCGTATGCTTTAGCCCACGCCTTCCAAGGGGTCCCGGGAACCCCGAACCCCGATCGCCTAAAAATTTTTCGGGCCATCATATACGACATAAGGAACCATAGTAACCACCCCGCCATGATCGTTCCTCATTTGTTGCATTGTTCGACCAAAAAACTAGAATTCCGCTCGATTACCATATTTTTGTGTGCTATTGCCCACGCCTTCCGAGTGGGCCGGGCCGCCGGACTCGGATCGCCTAAAAAATTTTCAGGCCATCAATTAGGACCTAAGGAATCATATTCGCCGCTTCGCCATGATCGTTCCACATTTTTTGCATTTTTTGGCCAAAAAACTATAATTCCGCCCGATTCCCATATTTTTGTGTGCTATCGCCCACGCCTTCCGAGTGGGTCGGGCCCCCGGAGCCGGATCGCCTAAAAATTTTCCGGACTATCAAATACGACCTAAGGAACCATAGTCACTGCCCCGCCATGATCGTTCCAAATTCTTTGCATTTTTCGGCCAAAAAACTAGAACTCCGCGATTTGCATATTTTAGTGTGCTATAGCTTACGCCTTCCGAGTGGTCCCGGGAGCCGTGGACCCCGATCGGCTAAAGTTTTCCGAGCCATCAAATACGACCTAAGAAACCATAGTCACCGCCCTGCCATGATCGTTCCTCATTGTTTGCATTTTTTGGCCAAAAAACTAGAATTTCGCCCGATTCCCATATTTTTGTGTGCTATCGCCCACGCCTTCCGAGTGGGTCAGGCCCCCTGGAGTCGGATCACCTAAAATTTTTTCGGACTATCAAATACGACCTAAGGAACCATAGTCACCGCCCCGCCATGATCGCTCCTAGTCTTTTGCGTTTTTCAGCCAAAAAACTAGAATTCCGCGCGATTTCCATATTTTCGTGTGCTTTAGCCCATGCCTTCCAAGGGGTCCCGGGAACCCCGAACCCCGATCGCCTAAAAATTTTCCAGCCTATCAAATACGACCTAACGAACCATAGTAACCACCCAGCCATGATCGTTCCTCATTTTTTGCGTTTTTCGGCCAAACAACTAGAATTTCGCGCGATTCCCATATTTTTGTGTGTTATAGCCCACGCCTTCCGAGTGGTCCCAGGACCTCCTGACCCCTATCGCCTAAAATTTTTCCGGACTATCAAATACGACTTAAGGAACCATAGTATCCGCCCCTCCATGATCGTTCCTCATTTTTTGCATTTTTCGGCCAAACAACTAGAATTCCGCGCGATTCCCATATTTTTGTGTGTTATAGCCCACACCTTCTGAGTGGTCCCGGGACCTCCGGACCCCCATCGCCTAATATTTTTCTGGCGTATCAAATAAGACCAAAGGAACCATAGTCACCGCCCTGCCAAGATTTTTCCATATTTGTTGCGTTTTTCGTCCAAAAAACTAGAATTCCGCCCGATTACAATATTTTTGTGTGCTATTGCCCACCCTTCCAAGTGGTTCCGGGACCCTCGGACCCCGATCGCCTAAAATTTTTCCGGGCCGTCAAATACGACCTAAGGAACCATAGTAACCACCCCGCCATGATTGTTCCTTATCTTTAGCATTTTTCGGCCAAACAACTAGAATTCCGCGCGATGCCCATATTTTTGTGTGTTATAGCCCACACCTTCCGAGTGGTCCCGGGACCTCCGGACCCCTATCGCCTAAAATTTTGCCAGACTATCAAATACAACCTAAGGAACCATAGTATCCGCCCCGCCATGATCGTTCCTCATTTTTTTTTACGTTTTTCGGCCAAACAACTAGAATTCCACGCGTTTCCCATATTTTCGTGTCCTATAGCCCACGCCTTCCAAGTGAACCCGGGAACTCCGGTCCCCTATCGCCTAAAATTTTTCCGGACTATCAAATACGACCTAAGGAACCATAGTCACCGCCCAGCCATGATCATTCCTCATTTGTTGCGTTTTTCGGCCAAAAACTAGAATTCCGCCCGATTACAATATTTTTGTGTGCTATTGCCCACCCTTCCAAGTGGTTCCGGGACCCCCGGACCCCGATCGCCTAAAATTTTTCCGGGCCGTCAAATACGACCTAAGGAACCATAGTAACCGCCCCGCCATCATCGTTTCTCATTTTTTGCATTTTTCGGCCAAAAAACTAGAATTACGCCCGATTCCCATATTTTCGTGTGCTATACCCACGCCTTCCAAGTGGTCCGGGGAGCCGCGGACCCCGATCGCCTAAAATTTTTCCGGACTATCAAATACGACCTAAGGTACCATAGTCACCGCCCCACCATGATCGTTCCAAATGCTTTGCATTTTTCGGCCAAAAAACTAGAACTCCGCGCGATTTGCATATTTTAGTGTGCTATAGCTTACGCCTTCCGAGTGGTCCCGGGAGCCGTGGACCCCGATCGCCTAAAATTTTCCGGGCCATCAAATACGACCTAAGGAACCATAGTATCTGCCCCGCCATGATCGTTCCTCATTTTTTTCATTTTTCGGCCAAACAACTAGAATTTCGCGCGATCCCATATTTTTGTGTGTTATAGCCCACGCCTTCCGAGTGGTCCCGGGTCTCCGGACCCCTATCGCCTAAAATTTTTACGGACTATCAAATAAGACCTAAAAAACCATAGTCACCGCCCAGCCATGATCGTTCCTTGTTTTTTCCGTTTTTCGGCCAAAAAACTAGAATTCCGCGCGATTTCCATATTTTCGTGTCCTATAGCCCACGCCTTCCAAGTGAACCCGGGATCTCCGGAGCCCTATCGCCTAAAATTTTTCCGGACTATCAAATACGACCTAAGGAACCATAGTCACCGCCCAGCCATGATCATTCCTCATTTGTTGCGTTTTTCCGCCAAAACACTAGAATTCCGCCCGATTACAATATTTTTGTGTGCTATTGCCCACCCTTCCAAGTTGTTCCGGGACCCTCGGACCCCGATCGCCTAAAATTTTTCCGGGCCATCAAATACGACCTAAGGAACCATAGTAACCTCCCCGCCATCATCGTTTCTCATTTTTTGCATATTTCGGCCAAAAAACTAGAATTACGCCCGATTTCCATATTTTCGTGTGCTATACCCACGCCTTCCAGGTGGTCCGGGGAGCCGCGGACCCCGATCGCCTAAAATTTTTTCCGGACTATCAAATACGTCCTAAGGTACCATAGTCACCGCCCCACCATGATCGTTCCAAATGTTTTGCATTTTTCGGCCAAAAAACTAGAACTCCGCGCGATTTGCATATTTTAGTGTGCTATAGCTTACGCTTTCCGAGTGGTCCCGGGAGCCGTGGACCCCGATCGCCTAAAATTTTCCGGGCCATCAAATACGACCTAAGGAACCATAGTCACCGCCCCGCCATGATCGTTCGTCATTTATTGCGGTTTTCGTCCAAAAAACTAGAATTCCGCTCGATTACCATATTTTTGTGTGCTATTGCCCACGCCTTCCGAGTGGGCCGGGCCGTCGGACTCGGATCTCCTAAAAATATTTCAGGCCATCAATTAGGACCTAAGGAACCACAGTCACCGCCTCGCCATGATCGTTCCTTGTTTTTTGCATTTTTGGCCAAAAAACTAGAATTCCACCCGATTCCCATTTTTTTGTGTGCTATCGCCCACGCCTTCCGAGTGGGTCGGGACCCCCGGAGCCGGATCGCCTAAAAATTTTCCGGACTATCAAATACGACCTAAGGAACCATAGTCACCGCCCCGCCATGATCGTTCCTAGTCTTTTGAGTTTTTCAGCCAATAAACTAGAATTCCGCGCGATTTCCATATTTTCGTGTGCCCACGCCTTCCAAGGGGTCCCGGGAAACCCGAACCCTGATCGCCTAAAAATTTTCCGGGCCATCAAATACGACCTAAGGAACCATAGTAACCACCTCGCCATGATCTTTCCTTATTTGTTGCGTTTTTCGGCCAAACAACTAGAATTCCGTGCGATTCCCATTTTTTTGTGTGTTATAGCCCACGCCTTCCGAGTGGTCCGGGGACCTCCGGACCCCTATCGCCTAATATTTTTCCGGACTATCAAATAATACCAAAGGAACCATAGTCACCGCCCTGCCCAGATCTTTCCACATTTTTTTGCATGTTACTGAAAAAGACCTAGAATTTCGCCCGATTCCCATATTTTCGTATGCTATACCCACGCATTCCGAGTGGTCCTAATAGCCGCGGACCTCGATAGCCTAAAATTTTTCCGGACAATCAAATACGACCTAAGGAACCATAGTATCTGCCCCGCCATGATCGTTCCTTATTTTTTGACTTTTTCGGCAAAAAAACTAGAATTCCGCTCGATTACCATATTTTTGTGTGCTATTGCCCACGCCTTCCGAGTGGGCCGGGCCGCCGGACTCGGATCGCCTAAAAAAATTTCGGGCCATCAATTAAGACCTAAGGAACCATAGTCACCGCCTCGCCATGATCGTTCCTCATTTTTTGCATTTTTTGGCCAAAAAACTAGAATTCCGCCCGATTCCCATATTTTTGTATGCTATCGCCCACGCCTTCCGAGTGGGTCGGGGCCCCCGGAGCCGGATCGCCTAAAAATTTTCTGGACTATCAAATACGACCTAAGGAACCATAGTCACCTCCCCGCCATGATCGTTCCTAGTCTTTTGCGTTTTTCAGCCAAAAAACTATAATTCCGCGCGATTTCCATATTTTCGTGTGCAGCCCACGCCTTCCAAGGGGTCCCGGGAACCCCGAACCCCGATCGCCTAAAAATTTTCCGGGCCTTCAAATACGACCTAAAGAACCATAGTAACCACCCCACCATGATCGTTCCTTATTTTTTGCGTTTTTCGGCCAAACAACTAGAATTACGCGTGATTCCCATATTTTTATGTGTTATAGCCCACACCTTCCGAGTGGTCCCGGGACCTCCGGACCCCTATCACCTAAAATTTTTCCGGACTATAAAATACGACTTAAGGAACCATAGTATCCGCCCCGCCATGATCGTTCCTCATTTTTTGCATTTTTTGGCCAAACAACTAGAATTCCGCGCGATCCCATATTTTTGTGTGTTATAGCCCATGCCTTCCGAGTGGTCCCGGGTCTCTGGACCCCTATCGCCTAAAATTTTTACGGACTATCAAATAAGACCTAAGGAACCATAGTCACCGCCCAGCCATGATCGTTCCTTGTTTTTTCCGTTTTTCGGCCAAAAAACAAGAATTCCGCGTGATTTCTATATTTTCGTGTCCTATAGCCCACGCCTTCCAAGTGAACCCGGGAACTCCGGAGCCCTATCGCCTAAAATTTTTCCGTACTATCAAATACGACCTAAGGAACTATAGTCACCGCCCAGCCATGATCATTCCTCATTTGTTGCGTTTTTCCGCCAAAACACTAGAATTCCGCCCGATTACAATATTTTTGTGTGCTATTGCCCACCCTTCCAAGTTGTTCCGGGACCCCCGGACCCCGATCGCCTAAAATTTTTCCGGGCCGTCAAATACGACCTAAGGAACCATAGTAACCGCCCCGCCATCATTGTTTCTCATTTTTTGTGTATTTCGGCCAAAAAACTAGAATTACGCCCGATTCCCATATTTTCGTGTGCTATACCCACGCCTTCCAAGTGGTCCGGGGACCCATGCATTGCGAGTGGACCCAAGAGCCGCGGATCCCGATCGCCTAAAATTTTTCCAGGCAATCAAATACGACCTAAGGAACCATAGTATCCACCCCGCCATGATCATTCCTTATTTTTTGCGTTTTTCGGCCAAACAACTAGAATTCCGCGCGATTCCCATATTTTTGTGTGTTATAGCCCACACATTCTGAGTGGTCCCGGGACCTCCGGACCCCTATCGCCTAATATTTTTCCGGACTATCAAATAAGACCAAAGAAACCATAGTCACCGCCCTGCCAAGATCTTTCCACATTTTTTTGCATGTTAGTGAAAAAGACCTAGAATTTTGCCCGATTCCCATATTTTCGTGTGCTATACCCACGCATTCCGAGTGGTCCCAAGAGCCGCGGAACTCGATCGCCTAAAAATTTTCCGGACAATCAAATATGACCTAAGGAACCATAGTATCCGCCCCGCCATGATTGTTCCTTATTTTTTGCGTTTTTCGGCCAAAAAACTAGAATTCCGCTCGATTACCATATTTTTGTGTGCTATTGCCCACGCCTTCCGAGTGGGCCGGGCCGCCGGACTCGGATCGTCTAAAAATATTTTGGGCCAATCAATTAGGACCTAAGGAACCATAGTCACCACCTCGCCATGATCGTTCCTCATTTTTTGCATTTTTTGGCAAAAAAACTAGAATTCCGCCCGATTCCCAAATTTTTGTATGCTATCGCCCACGCCTTCCGAGTGGGTCGGGGCCCCCGGAGCCGGATCGCCTAAAAATTTTCTGGACTATCAAATACGACCTAAGGAACCATAGTCACCTCCCCGCCATGATCGTTCCTAGTCTTTTGCGTTTTTCAGCCAAAAAACTATAATTTCGCGCGATTTCCATCTTTTCGGGTGCAGCCCACGCCTTCCAAGGGGTCCCGGGAACCCCGAACCCCGATCGCCTAAAATTTTTCCGGGAGATCAAATATGACCTAAGGAACCATAGTAACCACCCCGCCATGATCGTTCCTCATTTTTTGCGTTTTTCGGCTAGACAACTAGAATTCCGCGCGATTCCCATATTTTTGTGTGTTATAGCCCATGCCTTCCGAGTGGTCCCGGGACCTCCTGACCCCTATCGCCTAAAATTTTTCCGGACTATCAAATACGACCTAAGGAACCATAGTATCCACCCCGCCATGATCGTTCCTTATTTTTTGCGTTTTTCGGCCAAACAACTAGAATCCGCGCGATTCACATATTTTTGTGTGTTATAGCCCACACCGTCCGAGTGGTCCTGGGACCTCTGGACCCCTATCGCCTAAAATTTTTCCGGACTATCAAATACGACCTAAGGAACCATAGTATCTGCCCCGGCATGATCGTTCCTCATTTATTGCATTTTTCGGCCAAACAACTAGAATTCCGCGCGATTCCCATATTTTTGTGTGTTATAGCCCACAACTTCCGAGTGGTCCCGGGACCTCCGGACCACTATCGCCTAAAATTTTTCCGGACTATCAAATAATACCTAAGGAACCATAGTCACCGCCCAGCCATGATCTTTCCTAGTTTTTTTCGTTTTTCGGCCAAAAAACTATAATTCCGCGCGATTCCCATATTTTCGTGTCCTATTGCCCACGCCTTCCAAGTGAACCCGGGAACTCCGGACCCCTATCGCCTAAAATTTTTCCGGACTATCAAATACGACCTAAGGAACCATAGTCACCGCCCAACCATGATCATTCCTCATTTGTTGCGTTTTTCGGCCAAAACACTAGAATTCCGCCCTATTACAATATTTTTGTGTGCTATTGCCCACCCTTCCAAGTTGTTCCGGGACCCCCGGACCCCGATCGCCTAAAATTTTTCCGGGCCGTCAAATACGACCTAAGGAACCATAGTAACTGCCCCGCCATCATCGTTTCTCATTTTTTGCATATTTCGGCCAAAAAACTAGAATTACGCCCGATTCCCATATTTTCGTGTGCTATACCCACGCCTTCCAAGTGGTCCGGGGAGCCGCGGACCCCGATCGCCTAAAATTTTTCCGGACTATCAAATACATCCTAAGGTACCATAGTCACCGCCCCACCATGATCATTCCAAATGCTTTGAATTTTTCGGCCAAAAAATTAGAACTCCGCGCGATTTGCATATTTTAGTGTACTATATCTTACGCCTTCCGAGTGGTCCCGGGAGCCATGGACCCCGATCGCCTAAAATTTTCCGGGCCATAAAATACGACCTAAGGAACCATAGTCACTGCCCCGCCATGATCGTTCCTCATTTATTGCGGTTTTCGTCCAAAAAACTAGAATTCCGCTCGATTACCATATTTTTGTGTGCTATTGCACACGCCTTCCAAGTGGGCCGGGCCGCCGGACTCGGATCGCCTAAAAACATTTTGGGCCATCAATTAAGACCTAAGGAACCATAGTCACCGCCTCGCCATGATCGTTCCTCATTTGTTGCATTTTTTGACCAAAAAACTAGAATTCCGCCCGATTCCTATATTTTTGTATGCTATCGCCCACGCCTTCCGAGTGGGTCGGGGCCCCCGGAGCCGGATCGCCTAAAAATTTTCCGGACTATCAAATACGACCTAAGGAACCATAGTCACCTCCTCGCCATGATCGTTCCTAGTCTTTTGCATTTTTCAGCCAAAAAACTATAATTCTGCGCAATTTCCATATTTTCGTGTGCAGCCCACGCCTTCCAAGGGGTCCCGGGAACCCCGAACCCCGATCGCCTAAAATTTTTCCGTGCCATCGAATACGACCTAAGGAGCCATAGTAACCACCCCGCCATGATCGTTCCTCATTTTTTGCGTTTTTCGGCCAGACAACTAGAATTCCGCTCGATTCTCATATTTTTGTGTGTTATAGCCCATGCCTTCCGAGTGGTCTCGGGACCTCCTGACCCCTATCGCCTAAAATTTTTCCGGACTATCAAATACGACCTAAGGAACCATAGTATCCGCCCCGCCATGATCGTTCCTTATTTTTTGCGTTTTTTGGCCAAACAACTAGAATTCCGCGCGATTCCCATATTTTTGTGTGTTATAGCCCACACCTTCCGAGTGGTCCCGGGTCTCCGGACCCCTGTCGCCTAAAATTTTTCCGGACTATCAAATACGACCTAAGGAACCATAGTATCCGCCCCGCCATGATCGTTCCTCATTTTTTGCATTTTTCAGCCAAACAACTAGAATTCCGCGCGATTCCCATATTTTCGTGTCCTATAGCCCACGCCTTCCAAGTGAACCCGGGAACTCCGGACCCCTATCGCCTAAAATTTTTCCGAACTATCAAATATGACCTAAGGAACCATAGTCACCGGCCAGCCATGATCATTCCTCTTTTGTTGCGTTTTTCGGCCAAAAAACTAGAATTCCGCCCGATTACAATATTTTTGTGTGCTATTGCCCACCCTTCCAAGTGGTTCCGGGACCCCCGGACCCCGATCGCCTAAAATTATTCCGGGCCATCAAATACGACCTAAGGAACCATAGTAACCGCCCCGCCATCATCGTTTCTCATTTTTTGCATATTTCGGCCAAAAAACTAGAATTACGCCCGATTCCCATATTTTCATGTGCTATACCCACGCCTTCCAAGTGGTCCGGAGACCCACGCATTGCGAGTGGCCCAAAGAGCCGCGGACCCCGATCGCCTAAAATTTTTCTGGGCAATCAAATACGACCTAAGGAACCATAGTATCCACCCCACCATGATCGTTCCTTATTTTTTGCGTTTTTCGGCCAAACAACTAGAATTCCGCGCGATTCCCATATTTTTGTGTGTTATAGCCCACACCTTCCGAGTGGTCCCGGGACCTCCGGACCCCTATCGCCTAATATTTTTCCGGACTATCAAATAAGACCAAAGGAACCATAGTCACCGCCCTGCCAAGATCTTTCCACATTTTTTTGCATGTTACTGAAAAAGACCTAGAATTTCGCCCGATTCCCATATTTTCGTATGCTATACCTACGCATTCCGAGTGGTCCCAAGAGCCGCGGACCTCGATCGCCTAAAAATTTTCCGGACAATCAAATATGACCTAAGGAACCATAGTATCCGCCCCGCCATGATCGTTCCTTATTTTTGTGTTTTTCGGCCAAAAAACTAGAATTCCGCTCGATTACCATATTTTTGTGTGCTATTGCCCACGCCTTCCGAGTGGGCCGGGCCGCCGGACTCGGATCACCTAAAAAAATTATGGGCCAATCAATTAGGACCTAAGGAACCATAGTCACCTCCTCGCCATGATCGTTCCTCATTTTTTGCATTTTTTGGCCAAAAAACTAGAATTCCCGATTCCCAAATTTTTGTATGCTATCGCCCACGCCTTCCGAGTGGGTCGGGCAACCCGGAGCCGGATCGCCTAAAAATTTTCTGGACTATCAAATACGACCTAAGGAACCATAGTCACCTCCCCTCCATGATCGTTCCTAGTCTTTTGCGTTTTTCAGCCAAAAAACAATAATTCCGCGCGATTTCCATATTTTCGGGTGCAGCCCATGCCTTCCAAGGGGTCCCCGGAACCCCGAACCCCGCCATGATCGTTCCTCATTTTTAGCGTTTTTCGGCTAGACAACTAGAATTCCGCGCGATTCCCATATTTTTGTGTGTTATAGCCCATGCCTTCCGAGTGGTCCCGGGACCTCCTGACCCCTATCGCCTAAAATTTTTCCGGACTATCAAATACGACCTAAGGAACCATAGTATCCACCCCGCCATGATCGTTCCTTATTTTTTGCGTTTTTCGGCCAAACAAATAGAATTCCGCGCGATTTCCATATTTTTGTGTGTTATAGCCCACACCTTCCGAGTGGTCCTGGGACCTCCGGACCCCTATCGCCTAAAATTTTTCCGGACTATCAAATACGACCTAAGGAACCATAGTATCTGCCCCGCCATGATCGTTCCTCATTTTTTGCATTTTTCGGCCAAACAACTAGAATTCCGCGCGATTCCCATATTTTTGTGTGTTATAGCCCACAACTTCCGAGTGGTCCTGGGACCTCCGGACCACTATCGCCTAAAATTTTTCCGGACTATCAAATAAGACCTAAGGAACCATAGTCACCGCCCAGCCATGATCATTCCTCATTTGTTGCGTTTTTCGTCCAAAACACTAGAATTCCGCCCGATTACAATATTTTTGTGTGCTATTGCCCACCCTTCCAAGTTGTTCCGGGACCCCCGGACCCCGATCGCCTAAAAATTTTCCGGGCCGTCAAATACGACCTAAGGAACCATAGTAACCGCCCCGCCATCATCGTTTCTCATTTTTTGCATATTTCGGCCAAAAAACTAGAATTACGCCCGACTACCATATTTTTGTGTGCTATACCCACGCCTTCCAAGTGGTCCGGGGAGCCGCGGACCCCGATCGCCTATTATTTTTCCGGACTATCAAATACGTCCTAAGGTACCATAGTCACCGCCCCACCATGATCGTTCCAAATGCTTTGCATTTTTCGGCCAAAAAATTAGAACTCCGCGCGATTTGCATATTTTAGTGTGCTATAGCTTACGCCTTCCGAGTGGTCCCGGGAGCCGTGGACCCCGATCGCCTAAAATTTTCCGGGCTATCAAATATGACCTAAGGAACTCATTTATTGCGGTTTTCGTCCAAAAAACAAGAATTCCGCTCGATTACCATATTTTTGTGTGCTATTGCCCACGCCTTCCGAGTGGGCCGGGCCGCCGGACTTGGATCGCCTAAAAAAATTTTGGGCCATCAATTAAGACCTAAGGAACCATAGTCACCGCCTCGCCATAATCGTTCCTCATGTTTTGCATTTTTTGGCCAAAAAACTAGAATTCCGCCCGATTCCCATATTTTTGTATGCTATCGCCCACGCCTTCCGAGTGGGTCGGGGCCCCCGGAGCCGGATCGCCTAAAAATTTTCCGGACTATCAAATACGACCTAAGGAACCATAGTCACCTCCCCGCCATGATCGTTCCTAGTCTTTTGCGTTTTTCAGCCAAAAAACTATAATTCCGCGCGATTTCCATATTTTCGGGTGCAGCCCACGCCTTCCAAGGGGTCCCGGGAACCCGAACCCCGATCGCCTAAAATTTTTCCGGGCCATCAAATACGACCTAAGGAACCATAGTAACCACCCCGCCATGATCGTTCCTTATTTTTTGCGTTTTTCGGCTAGACAACTAGAATTCCGCGCGATTCCCATATTTTTGTGTGTTATAGCCCATGCCTTCCGAGTGGTCCCGGGACCTCCTGACCCCTATCGCCTAAAATTTTTCCGGACTATCAAATACGACCTAAGGAACCATAGTATCCACCCCGCCATGATCGTTCCTTATTTTTTGCATTTTTCGGCCAAACAACTAGAATTCCGCGCGATTCCCATATTTTTGTGTGTTATAGCCCACACCTTCCGAGTGGTCTTGGGACCTCCGGACCCCTATCGCCTAAAATTTTTCCGGACTATCAAATACAACCTAAGGAACCATAGTATCTGCCCCGCCATGATCGTTCCTCATTTTTTGCATTTTTCGGCCAAACAACTAGAATTCCGCGCGATTCCCATATTTTTGTGTGTTATAGCCCACAACTTCCGAGTGGTCCCGGGACCTCCGGACCACTATCGCCTAAAATTTTTCCGGACTATCAAATATGACCTAAGGATCCATAGTCACCGCCCAGCCATGATCTTTCCTAGTTTTTTTTCATTTTTCGGCCAAAAAACTAGAATTCCGCGCGATTCCCACATTTTCGTGTCCTATAGCCCACGCCTTCCAAGTGAACCCGGGAACTCCGGACCCCTATCGCCTAAAATTTTTCTGGACTATCAAATATGACCTAAGGAACCATAGTCACCGCCCAGCCATGATCATTCCTCATTTGTTGCGTTTTTCGGCCAAAACACTAGAATTCCGCCCGATTACAATATTTTTGTGTGCTATTGCCCACCCTTCCAAGTTGTTCCGGGACCCCCGGACCCCGATCGCCTAAAATTTTTCCGGGCCATCAAATACGACCTAAGGAACCATAGTAACCGCCCCGCCATCATCGTTTCTCATTTTTTGCATATTTCGGCCAAAAAACTAGAATTACGCCCGATTCCCATATTTTCGTGTGCTATACCCACGCCTTCCAAGTGGTCTGGGGAGCCGCGGACCCCGATCGCCTAAAATTTTTCCGGACTATCAAATACATCCTAAGGTTCCATAGTCACCGCCCCACCATGATCGTTCCAAATGCTTTGCATTTTTTGGCCAAAAAATTAGAACTCCGCGCGATTTACATATTTTAGTGTGCTATAGCTTACGCCTTCCGTGTGGTCCCGGGAGCCATGGACCCCGATCGCCTAAAATTTTCCGGGCCATCAAATACGACCTAAGGAACCATAGTCACCGCCCCGCCATGATCGTTCCTCATTTATTGCGGTTTTCGTCCAAAAAACTAGAATTCCGCTCGATTACCATATTTTTGTGTGCTATTGCCCACGCCTTCCGAGTGGGCCGGGCCGCCGGACTCGGATCGCCTAAAAAAATTTTTGGCTATCAATTAAGACCTAAGGAACCATAGTCACCGCCTCGCCATGATCGTTCCTCATGGTTTGCATTTTTTGGCCAAAAAACTAGAATTCCGCCCGATTCCCATATTTTTGTATGCTATCTCACACGCCTTCCGAGTGGGTCAGGGCCCCCGGAGCCGGATCGCCTAAAAATTTTTCGGACTATCAAATACGACCTAAGGAACCATAGTCACCTCCCCACCATGATCGTTCCTAGTATTTTGCATTTTTCTGCCAAAAAACTATAATTTCGCGCGATTTCCATATTTTCGTGTGCAGCCCACGCCTTCCAAGGGGTCCCAGGAACCCCGAACCCTGATCGCCTAAAATTTTTCCGGGCCATCAAATACGACCTAAGGATCCATAGTAACCACCCCGCCATGATCGTTCCTCATTTTTTGCGTTTATTGGCCAGACAACTAGAATTCCGCTCGATTCTCATATTTTTGTGTGTTATAGCCCATGCCTTCCGAGTGGTCCCGGGACCTCCTGACCACTATCACCTAAAATTTTTCCGGACTATCAAATATGACCTAAGGAACCATAGTATCCGCCCCGCCATGATCGTTCCTTATTTTTTGCGTTTTTCGGCCAAACAACTAGAATTCCGCGCGATTCCCATATTTTTGTGTGTTATAGCCCACACTTTCCGAGTGGTCCCGAGACCTCCGGACCCCTATCGCCTAATATTTTTCCGGACTATCAAATAAGACCAAAGGAACCATAGTCACCGCCCTGCCAAGATCTTTCCACATTTTTTTGCATGTTACTGAAAAAGACCTAGAATTTCGCCCGATTCCCATATTTTCGTGTGCTATACCCACGCATTCCGAGTGGTCCCAAGAGCCGCGGACCTCGATCGCCTAAAATTTTTCCGGACAATCAAATACGACCTAAGGAACCATAGTATCCGCCCCGCCATGATCGTTCCTTATTTTTTGCGTTTTTCGGCCAAAAAACTAGAATTCCGCTCGATTACCATATTTTTGTGTGCTATTGCCCACGCCTTCCGAGTGGGCCGGGCCGCCGGACTCGGATCACCTAAAAAATTTTGGGCCAATCAATTAGGACCTAAGGAACCATAGTCACCTCCTCGCCATGATCGTTCCTCATTTTTTGCATTGTTTGGCCAAAAAACTAGAATTCCGCCCGATTCCCAAATTTTTGTATGCTATCGCCCATGCCTTCCGAGTGGGTCGGGCAACCCGGAGCCGGATCGCCTAAAAATTTTCCGGACTATCAAATACGACCTAAGGAACCATAGTCACCTCCCCTCCATGATCGTTCCTAGTCTTTTGCGTTTTTCAGCCAAAAAACTATAATTCCGCGCGATTTCCATATTTTCGGGTGCAGCCCACGCCTTCCAAGGGGTGCCGGGAACCCCGAACCCCGATCGCCTAAAATTTTTCCGGGCCATCAAATATGACCTAAGGAACCATAGTAACCACCCCGCCATGATCGTTCCTCATTTTTAGCGTTTTTCGGCTAGACAACTAGAATTTCGCGTGATTCTCATATTTTTGTGTGTTATAGCCCATGCCTTCCGAGTGGTCCCGGGACCTCCTGACCCCTATCGCCTAAAATTTTTCCGGACTATCAAATACGACCTAAGGAACCATAGTATCAACCCCGCCATGATCGTTCCTTATTTTTTGCGTTTTTCGGCCAAACAACTAGAATTCCGCGCGATTCTCATATTTTTGTGTGTTATAGCCCACACCTTCCGAGTGGTCCTGGGACCTCCGGACCCCTATCGCCTAAAATTTTTCCGGACTATCAAATACGACCTAAGGAACCATAGTATCTGCCCCGCCATGATCGTTCCTCATTTTTTGCATTTTTCGGCCAAACAACTAGAATTCCGCGCGATTCCCATATTTTTGTGTGTTATAGCCCACAACTTCCGAGTGGTCCCGGGACCACCGGACCACTATCGCCTAAAATTTTTCCGGACTATCAAATAAGACCTAAGGAACCATAATCACCGCCCAGCCATGATCATTCCTCATTTGTTGCGTTTTTCGTCCAAAACACTAGAATTCCGCCCGATTACAATATTTTTGTGTGCTATTGCCCACCCTTCCAAGTTGTTCCGGGACCCCCGGACCCCGATCGCCTAAAATTTTTTCGGGCCATCAAATACGACCTAAGGAACCATAGTAACCGCACCGCCATCATCGTTTCTCATTTTTTGCATATTTCGGCCAAAAAACTAGAATTACGCCCGATTACCATATTTTCGTGTGCTATACCCACGCCTTCCAAGTGGTCCGGGGAGCCGCGGACCCCGATCGCCTATAATTTTTCCGGACTATCAAATACGTCCTAAGGTACCATAGTCACCGCCCCACCATGATCGTTCCAAATGCTTTGCATTTTTCGGCCAAAAAATTAGAACTCCGCGCGATTTGCCTATTTTAGTGTGCTATAGCTTACGCCTTCCGAGTGGTCCCGGGAGCCGTGGACCCCGATCGCCTAAAATTTTCCGGGCTATCAAATACGACCTAAGGAACCATAGTCACCGCCCCGCCATGATCGTTCCTCATTTATTGCGGTTTTCGTCCAAAAAACTAGAATTCCGCTCGATTACCATATTTTTGTGTGCTATTGCCCACGCCTTCCGAGTGGGCCGGCCGCCGGACTCGGATCGCCTAAAAAAATTTTGGGCCATCAATTAAGACCTAAGGAACCATAGTCACCGCCTCGCCATGATCGTTCCTCATGTTTTGCATTTTTTGGCCAAAAAACTAGAATTTCGCCCGATTCCCATATTTTTGTATGCTATCGCCCACGCCTTCCGAGTGGGTCGGGGTCCCCGGAGCCGGATCGCCTAAAAATTTTCCGGACTATCAAATACGACCTAAGGAACCATAGTCACCTCCCCGCCATGATCGTTCCTAGTCTTTTGCGTTTTTCAGCCAAAAAACTATAATTCCGCGCGATTTCCATATTTTCGGGTGCAGCCCACGCCTTCCAAGGGGTCCCGGGAACCCCGAACCCTGATCGCCTAAAATTTTTTCGGGCCATCAAATACGACCTAAGGAACCATAGTAACCACCCCGCCATGATCGTTCCTCATTTTTTGCGTTTTTCGGCTAGACAACTAGAATTCCGCGCGATTCCCATATTTTTGTGTGTTATAGCCCATGCCTTCCGAGTGGTCTCGGGACCTCCTGACCCCTATCGCCTAAAATTTTTCCGGACTATCCAATACGACCTAAGGAACCATAGTATCCACCCCGCCATGATCGTTCCTTATTTTTTGCATTTTTCGGCCAAACAACTAGAATTCCGCGCGATTCCCATATTTTTGTGTGTTATAGCCCACACCTTCCGAATGGTCCTGGGACCTCCGGACCCCTATCGCCTAAAATTTTTACGGACTATCAAATACAACCTAAGGAACCATAGTATCTGCCCCGCCATGATCGTTCCTCATTTTTTGCATTTTTCGGCCAAACAACTAGAATTCCGCGCGATTCCCATATTTTTGTGTGTTATAGCCCACAACTTCCGAGTGGTCCCGGGACCTCCGGACCACTATCGCCTAAAATTTTTCCGGACTATCAAATAAGACCTAAGGAACCATAGTCACCGCCCAGACATGATCTTTCCTAATTTTTTTTTGTTTTTCGGCCAAAAAACTAGAATTCCGCGCGATTCCCATATTTTCGTGTCCTATAGCCCATGCCTTCCACGTGAACCCGGGAACTCCGGACCCCTATCGCCTAAAATTTTTCCGGACTATCAAATACGACCTAAGGAACCATAGTCACCGCCCAGCCATGATCATTCCTCATTTGTTGCGTTTTTCGGCCAAAACACTAGAATTCCGCCCGATTACAATATTTTTGTGTGCTATTGCCCACCCTTCCAAGTTGTTCCGGGACCCCCGGACCCCGATCGCCTAAAATTTTTCCGGGCCACCAAATACGACCTAAGGAACCATAGTAACCGCCCCGCCATCATCGTTTCTCATTTTTTGCATATTTCGGCCAAAAAACTAGAATTACGCCCGATTCCCATATTTTCGTGTGCTATACCCACGCCTTCCAAGTGGTCCGGGGAGCCGCGGACCCCGATCGCCTAAAATTTTTCCGGACTATCAAATACATCCTAAGGTACCATAGTCACCGCCCCACCATGATCGTTCCAAATGCTTTGCATTTTTTGGCCAAAAAATTAGAACTCCGCGCGATTTGCATATTTTAGTGTGCTATAGCTTACGCCTTCCGAGTGGTCCCGGGAGCCATGGACCCCGATCGCCTAAAATTTTCCGGGCCATCAAATATGACCTAAGGAACCATAGTCACCGCCCCGCCATGATCGTTCCTCATTTATTGCGGTTTTAGTCCAAAAAACTAGAATTTCGCTCGATTACCATATTTTTGTGTGCTATTGCCCACGCCTTCCGAGTGGGCCGGGCCGCCGGACTCGGATCGCCTAAAAAAATTTTGGGCCATCAATTAAGACCTAAGGAACCATAGTCACCGCCTCGCCATGATCGTTCCTCATGTTTTGCATTTTTTGGCCAAAAAACTAGAATTCCGCCCGATTCCCATATTTTTGTATGCTATCGCACACGCCTTCTGAGTGGGTCGGGGCCCCCGGAGCCGGATCGCCTAAAAATTTTCCGGACTATCAAATACGACCTAAGGAACCATAGTCACCTCCTCGCCATGATCGTTCCTAGTCTTTTGCATTTTTCAGCCAAAAAACTATAATTCCGCGCAATTTCCATATTTTCGTGTGCAGCCCACGCCTTCCAAGGGGTCCCAGGAACCCCGAACCCCGATCGCCTAAAATTTTTCCGGGCCATCAAATACAACCTAAGGAGCCATAGTAACCACCCCGCCATGATCGTTCCTCATTTTTTGCGTTTTTCGGCCAGACAACTAGAATTCCGCTCGATTCTCATATTTTTGTGTGTTATAGCCCATGCCTTCCGAGTGGTCCCGGGACCTCCTGACCCCTATCACCTAAAATATTTCCGGACTATCAAATACGACCTAAGGAACCATAGTATCCGCCCCGCCATGATCGTTCCTTATTTTTTGCGTTTTTCGGCCAAACAACTAGAATTCCGCGCGATTCCCATATTTTTGTGTGTTATAGCCCTCACTTTCCGAGTGGTACTGGGTCCTCCGGACCCCTATCGCCTAAAAATTTTTCGGACTATCAAATACGACCTAAGGAACCATAGTATCCGCCCCGCCATGATCGTTCCTCATTTTTTGCGTTTTTCGGCCAAACAACTAGAATTCCGCGCGATCCCATATTTTTGTGTGTTATAGCCCACGCCTTCCGAGTGGTCCCGGGTCTCCGGACCCCTATCGCCTAAAATTTTTCCGGACTATCAAATACGACCTAAGGAACCATAGTATCCGCCCCGCCATGATCGTTCCTCATTTTTTGCATTTTTCGGCCAAACAACTAGAATTCCGCGCGATTCCCATATTTTCGTGTCCTATAGCCCACGCCTTCCAAGTGAACCCGGGAACTCCGGACCCCTATCGCCTAAAATTTTTCCGAACTATCAAATATGACCTAAGGAACCATAGTCACCGGTTAGCCATGATCATTCCTCTTTTGTTGTGTTTTTCGGCCAAAAAACTAGAATTCCGCCGATTACAATATTTTTGTGTGCTATTGCCCACCCTTCCAAGTGGTTCCGGGACCCCCGGACCCCGATCGCCTAAACTTTTTTCCGGGCCATCAAATATGACCTAAGGAACCATAGTAACCGCCCCGCCATCATCGTTTCTCATTTTTTGCATATTTCGGCCAAAAAACTAGAATTACGCCCGATTCCCATATTTTCGTGTGCTATACCCACGCCTTCCAAGTGGTCCGGGGACCCACGCATTGCGAGTGGCCCCAAGAGCCGCGGACCCCGATCGCCTAAAATTTTTTCGGGCAATCAAATATGACCTAAGGAACCATAGTATCCACCCCGCCATGATCGTTCCTTATTTTTTGCGTTTTTCGGCCAAACAACTAGAATTCCACGTGATTCCCATATTTTTGTGTGTTATAGCCTACACCTTCCGAGTGGTCCCGGGACCTCCGGACCCCTATCGCCTAATATTTTTCCGGACTATCAAATAAGACCAAAGGAACCATAGTCACCGCCCTGCCAAGATCTTTCCACATTTTTTTGCTATACCCACGCATTCCGAGTGGTCCCAAGAGCCGCGGACCTCGATCGCCTAAAATTTTTTCGGAAAATCAAATATGACCTAAGGAACCATAGTATCCGCCCCACCATGATCGTTCCTTATTTTTTGCATTTTTCGGCCAAAAAACTAGAATTCCGCTCGATTACCATATTTTTGTGTGTTATTGCCCACGCCTTCCGAGTGGGCCGGGCCGCCGGACTCGGATCGCCTAAAAATTTTTGGGCCATCAATTAAGACCTAAGGAACCATAGTCACCACCTCGCCATGATCGTTCCTCATTTTTTGCATTTTTTGGCCAAAAAACTAGAATTCTGCCCGATTCCCAAATTTTTGTATGCTATCGCCCACGCCTTCCGAGTGGGTCGGGCCCCCCGGAGCCGGATCGCCTAAAAAAGATTTTGGGCCATCAATTAAGACCTAAGGAACCATAGTCACCACCTCGCCATGATCGTTCCTCATTTTTTGCATTTTTTGGCCAAAAAACTAGAATTCTGCCCGATTCCCAAATTTTTGTATGCTATCGCCCACGCCTTCCGAGTGGGTCGGGCCCCCCGGAGCCGGATCGCCTAAAAATTTTCCGGACTATTAAATACGACCTAAGGAACGATAGTCACCTCCCCGCCATGATCGTTCCTAGTCTTTTGCATTTTTCAGCCAAAAAACTATAATTCCGCGCGATTTCCATATATTTGTGTGCAGCCCACGCCTTCCATGGGGTCCCGGGAACACCGAACCCCGATCGCCTAAAAATTTTCCAGGCCATCAAATATGACCTAAGGAACCATAGTAACCACCCCGCCATGATCGTTACTCATTTTTTGCGTTTTTCGGCCAGACAACTAGAATTCCGCGCGATTCCCATATTTTTGTGTGTTATAGCCCATGCCTTCCGAGTGGTCCCGGGACCTCCTGACCCCTATCGCCTAAAATTTTTCCGGACAATCAAATATGACCTAAGGAACCATAGTATCCGCCCCGCCATGATCGTTCCTTATTTTTTGCATTTTTCGGCCAAACAACTAGAATTCCACGCGATTTCCATATATTTGTGTGTTATAGCCCACACCTTCCGAGTGGTCCTGGGACCTCCGGACCCCTATCGCCTAAAATTTTTCTGGACTATCAAATACGACCTAAGGAACCATAGTATCTACCCCGCCATGATCGTTCCTCATTTTTTGTGTTTTTCGGCCAAACAACTAGAATTCCGCGCGATCCCATATTTTTGTGTGTTATAGCCCACGCCTTCCGAGTGGTCCCGGGTCTCCAGACCCCTATCACCTAAAATTTTTCCGGACTATCAAATACGACCTAAGGAACCATAGTATCTACCCCGCCATGATCGTTCCTCATTTTTTGTGTTTTTCGGCCAAACAACTAGAATTCCGCGCGATCCCATATTTTTGTGTGTTATAGCCCACGCCTTCCGAGTGGTCCCGGGTCTCCGGACCCCTATCACCTAAAATTTTTCCGGACTATCAAATACGACCTAAGGAACCATAGTATCCGCCTCGCCATGATCGTTCCTCATTTTTCGCATTTTTCGGCCAAACAACTAGAATTCCGCGCGATTCCCATATTTTTGTGTGTTATAGCCCACACCTTCCGAGTGGTCCCGGGACCTCCGGACCACTATCGCCTAAAATATTTCCGGACTATCAAATATGACCAAAGGAACCATAGTCACAGGCCAGCCATGATCATTCCTCTTTTGTTGCATTTTTCGGCCAAAAAACTAGAATTCCGCCCGATTACAATATTTTAGTGAGCTATTGTCCACCCTTCCAAGTGGTTCCGGGAACCCCGGACCCCGATCGCCTAAAATTTTTTCGGGCCGTCAAATACGACCAAAGGAACCATAGTAACCGCCCTGCCATCATCGTTTCTCATTTTTTGCATATTTCGGCCAAAAAACTAGAATTACGCCCGATTCCCTTATTTTCGTGTGCTATACCCACGCCTTCCAAGTGGTCCGGGGACCCACGCATTGCGAGTGGTCCCAAGAGCCGCGGACCCCGATCGCCTAAAATTTTTCCGGGCAATCAAATACGACCTAAGGAACCATAGTATCCGCCCCGCCATGATCGTTCCATATTTTTTGCATTTTTCGGCCAAACAACTAGAATTCCGCGCGATTCCCATATTTTTGTGTGTTATAGCCCACAACTTCCGAGTGGTCCCAGGACCTCCGGACCACTATCGCCTAAAATTTTTTCGGACTATAAAATAAGACCTAAGGAACCATAGTCACCGCCCAGCCATGATCTTTCCTAGTTGTTTTCATTTTTCGGCCAAAAAACTAGAATTCCGCGCGATTTCCATATTTTCGTGTCCTATAGCCCACGCCTTCCAAGTTAACCCGGGAACTCCGGACCCCTATCACCTAAAATTTTTCCGGACTATCAAATATGACCTAAGGAACCATAGGCACCGCCCAGCCATGATCATTCCTCATTTGTTGCGTTTTTCGGCCAAAACACTAGAATTCCGCCCGATTACAATATTTTTGTCTGCTATTGCCCACCCTTCCAAGTTGTTCCGGGACCCCCGGACCCCGATCGCCTAAAATTTTTCCGGGCCGTCAAATACGACCTAAGGAACCATAGTAACCACCCCGCCATCATCGTTTCTCATTTTTTGCATATTTCGGCCAAAAAACTAGAATTACGCCCGATTCCCATATTTTCGTGTGCTATACCGACGCTTTCCAAGTGGTCCGGGGAGCCGCGGACCCCGATCGCCTAAAATGTTTCCGGACTATCAAATACGTCCTAAGGTATCATAGTCACCGCCCCACCATGATCGTTCCAAATGCTTTGCATTTTTCGGCCAAAAAATTATAACTCCGCGCGATTTGCATATTTTAGTGTGCTATAGCTTACGCCTTCCGAGTGGTCCCGGGAGCCGTGGACCCCGATCGCCTAAAATTTTTCGGGCCATCAAATACGACCTAAGGAACCGTAGTCACCGCCCTGCTATGATCGTTCCTCATTTATTGCGGTTTTCGTCCAAAAAACTAGAATTCCGCTCGATTACCATATATTTGTGTGCTATTGCCCACGACTTCCGAGTGGGCCGGGCCGCCAGACTCGGATCGCCTAAAAAAATTTCGGGCCATCAATTAAGACCTAAGGAACCATAGTCACCGCCTCGGCATGATCGTTCCTCATTTTTTGCATTTTTTGGCCAAAAAACTAGAATTACGCCCGATTCCCATATTGTTGTATGCTATCGCCCACGCCTTCCGAGTGGGTCGGGGCCCCCGGAGCCGGATCGCCTAAAAATTTTCCGGACTATCAAATACGACCTAAGGAACCATAGTCACCTCCACGCCATGATCGTTCCTAGTCTTTTGCGTTTTTCAGCCAAAAAACTATAATTCCGCGCGATTTTCATATTTTCGTGTGCAGCCCACGCCTTCCAAGGGGTCCCGGGAACCCCGAACCCCAATCGCCTAAAATTTTTTCGGGCCATCAAATACGACCTAAGGAGCCATAGTAACCACCCCGCCATGATCGTTCCTCATGTTTTGCGTTTTTCGGCCAGACAACTAGAATTCCGCTCGATTCTCATATTTTTTTGTGTTATAGCCCATTCCTTCCGAGTGGTCCCGGGACCTCCTGACCCCTATCGCCTAAAAATTTTCCGGACTATCAAATACGACCTAAGGAACCATAGTATCCGCCCCGCCATGATCGTTCCTCATTTTTTGTTTTTTTCGGCCAAACAACTAGAATTCCGCGCGATTCCCATATTTTTGTATGCTATCGCCCACGCCTTCCGAGTGGGTCGGGGCCCCCGGAGCCGGATCGCCTAAAAATTTTCCGGATTATCAAATACGACCTAAGGAACCATAGTCACCTCCACGCCATGATCATTCCTAGTCTTTTGCGTTTTTCAGCCAAAAAACTATAATTCCGCGCGATTTTCATATTTTCATGTGCAGCCCACGCCTTCCAAGGGGTCCCGGGAACCCCGAACCCCAATCGCCTAAAAATTTTCCGGGCCATCAAATACGACCTAAGGAGCCATAGTAACCACCCCGCCATGATCGTTCCTCATTTATAGCGTTTTTCGGCCAGACAACTAGAATTCCGCTCGATTCTCATATTTTTGTGTGTTATAGCCCATTCCTTCCGAGTGGTCCCGGGACCTCCTGACCCCTATCCCCCAAAAATTTTCCGGACTATCAAATACGACCTAAGGAACCATAATATCCGCCCCGCCGTGATCGTTCCTCATTTTTTGTGTTTTTCGGCCAAACAACTAGAATTCCGCGCGATTCTCATATTTTTGTGTGTTATAGCCCATGCCTTCCGAGTATCCGCCCCGCCATGATCGTTCCTTATTTTTTGTGTTTTTCAGCCAAACAACTAGAATTCCGCGCGATTCCCATATTTTTGTGTGTTATAGCCCACACCTTCCGAGTGGTCCCGGGACCTCCGGACCCCTATCGCCTAATATTTTTCCGGACTATCAAATAAGACCAAAGGAACCATAGTCACCGCCCTGCCAAGATTTTCCACATTTTTTTGCATGTTACTGAAAAAGACCTAGAATTTCGCCCGATTCCCATATTTTCGTGTGCTATACCCACGCATTCCGAGTGGTCCCAATAGCCGCGGACGACGATCGCCTAAAATTTTTCCGGACAATCAAATATGACCTAAGGAACCATAGTATCCGCCCCGCCATGATCGTTCCTTATTTTTTGCGTTTTTCGGCCAAAACACTAGAATTCCGCTCGATTACCATATTTTTGTGTGCTATTGCCCACGCCTTCCGAGTGGGCCGGGCCGCCGGACTCGGATCGCCTAAAAATATTTTGGGCCATCAATTAAGACCTAAGGAACCATAGTCACCGCCTCGCCATGATCGTTCCTCATTTTTTGCATTTTTTGGCCAAAAAACTAGAATTCCGCCCGATTCCCAAATTTTTGTATGCTATCGCCCACGCCTTCCGAGTGGGTCGGGCCCCCGGAGCCGGATCGCCTAAAAATTTTCCGGACTATCAAATACGACCTAAGGAACCATAGTCACCTCCCTGCCATGATCGTTCCTAGTCTTTTGCGTTTTTCAGCCAAAAAACTATAATTCTGCATGATTTCCATATTTTGGTGTGCAGCCCACGCCTTCCAAGGGGTCCCGGGAACCCCGAACCCCGATCGCCTAAAATTTTTCCAGGCCATCAAATACGACCTAAGGAACCATAGTAACCACCCCGCCATGATCGTTCCTCATTTTTTGCGTTTTTCGGCCAGACAACTAGAATTCCGCGCGATTCCCATATTTTTGTGTGTTATAGCCCAAGCCTTCCGAGTGGTCCCGGGACCTCCGGACCCCTATCGCCTAAAATGTTTCAGGACTATCAAATACGACCTAAGGAACCATAGTATCCGCCCCGCCATGATCGTTCCTTATTTTTTGCGTTTTTCGGCCAAACAACTAGAATTCCGCGCGATTCCCATATTTTTGTGTATTATAGACCACACCTTCTGAGTGGTCCTGGGACCTCCGGACCCCTATCGCCTAATATTTTTCCGGACTATCAAATACAACCTAAGGAACCATAGTATCTGCCCCGCCATGATCGTTCCTCATTTTTTGTGTTTTTCGGCCAAACAACTAGAATTCCGCGCGATCCCATATTTTTGTGTGTTATAGCCCACGCCTTCCGAGTGGTGCCGGGTCTCCGGACCCCTATCACCTAAAATTTTTCCGGACTATCAAATACGACCTAAGGAACCATAGTATCCGTCCCGCCATGATCGTTCCTCATTTTTTGCATTTTTCGGCCAAACAACTAGAATTCCGCGCAATTCCCATATTTTCGTGTCCTATAGCCCACGCCTTCCAAGTGAACCCGGGAACTCCGGACCCCTATCGCCTAAAATTTTTCCGGACTATCAAATACGACCTAAGGAACCATAGTCACCGTCCAGCCATGATAATTCCTCTTTTAGTGCGTTTTTCGGCCAAAAAACTAGAATTCCGCCCGATTACAATATTTTTGTGTGCTATTGTCCACCCTTCCATGTGGTTCCGGGACCCCAGGGCCCCGATTGCCTAAAATTTTTCCGGGCAATCAAATACGACCTAAGGAACCATAGTAACCGCCCCTCCATCATCGTTTCTCATTTTTTGCATATTTCGGCCAAAAAACTAGAATTACGCCCGATTCCCATATTTTCGTGTGCTATACCCACGCCTTCCAAGTGGTCCGGGGACCCACGCATTGCGAGTGGTCCCAAGTGCCGCGGACCCCGATCGCCTAAAATTTTTCCGGGCAATCAAATACGACCTAAGGAACCATAGTATCCACCCCGCCATGATCGTTCCTTATTTTTTGCATTTTTCGGCCAAACAACTAGAATTCCGCGCGATTCCCATATTTTTGTGTGTTATAGCCCACACCTTCCGAGTGGTCCCGGGACCTCCGGACCACTATCGCCTAAAATATTTCCGGACTATCAAATATGACCTAAGGAACCATAGTCACCGCCCAGCCATGATCTTTCCTAGTTTTTTTCGTTTTTCGGCCAAAAAACTAGAATTCCGCGCGATTCCCATATTTTCGTGTCCTATTGCCCAAGCCTTCCAAGTGAACCCGGGAACTCCGGACCCCTATCGCCTAAAAATTTTCCGGACTATCAAATACGACCTAAGGAACCATAGTCACCGCCTAGCCATGATCATTCCTCATTTGTTGCGTTTTTCGGCCAAAACACTAGAATGCCGCCCGATTACAATATTTTTGTGTGCTATTGCCCACCCTTCCAAGTTGTTCCTGGACCCCCGAACCCCGATCGCCTAAAATTTTTCCGGGCCGTCAAATACGACCTAAGGAACCATAGTAACCGCCCTGCCATCATCGCTTCTCATTTTTTGCATATTTCGGCCAAAAAACTAGAATTACGCCCGATTCCCATATTTTCGTGTGCTATACCCACGCCTTCCAAGTGGTTCCGGGGAGCCGCAGACCCCGATCGCCTAAAAGTTTTCCGGACTATCAAATACGTCCTAAGGTACCATAGTCACCGCCCCACCATGATCATTCCAAATGCTTTGCATTTTTCGGCCAAAAAATTAGAACTCCGCGCGATTTGCATATTTTAGTGTGCTATAGCTTACGCCTTCCGAGTGGTCCCGGGAGCCGTGGACCCCGATCGCCTAAAATTTTCTGGGCCATCAAATACGACCTAAGGAACCATAGTCACCGCCCCGCCATGATCATTCCTCATTTATTGCGGTTTTCGTCCAAAAAACTAGAATTCCGCTCGATTACCATATTTTTGTGTGCTATTGCCCACGCCTTCCGAGTGGGCCAGGCCGCCGGACTCGGATCGCCTAAAAAACTTTCGGGCCATCAATTAGGACCTAAGGAACCATAGTCACCGCCTCGCCATGATCGTTCCTCATTTTTTGCATTTTTTGGCCAAAAAACTAGAATTCCGCCCGATTCCCATATTTTTGTGTGCGAGTGGGTCGGGCCCCCCGGAGCCGGATCACCTAAAAATTTTCCGTACTATCAAATACGACCTAAGGAACCATATTCACCGCCCCTCCATGATCTTTTCTAGTCTTTTGCGTTTTTCAGCCAAAAACTAGAATTTCGCGCGATTTCCATATTTTCGTGTGCTTTAGCCCACGCCTTCCAAGGGGTCCCGGGAACCCCGAACCCCGATCGCCTAAAATTTTTCCAGGCCATCAAATACGACTTAAGGAACCATAGTAACCACCCCGCCATGATCGTTCCTCATTTTTTGCTTTTTTCGGCCAGACAACTAGAATTCCGCGCGATTCCCATATTTTTGTGTGTTATAGCCTATGCCTTCCCAGTGGTCCCGGGACCTCCTGACCCCTATCGCCTAAAATTTTTCCGGACTATCAAATACGACCTAAGGAACCATAGTATCCGCCCCGCCATGATCGTTCCTTATGTTTTGTGTTTTTCGGCCAAACAACTAGAATTCCACGCGTTTCCCATATTTTTGTGTGTTATAGCCCACACCTTCCGAGTGGTCCCGGGACCTCCGGACCCCTATGGCCTAAAATTTTTCCGGACTATCAAATATGACCTAAGGAACCATAGTATCCGCCCCGCCATGATCGTTCCTCATTTTTTGCATTTTTCGGCCAAACAACTAGAATTCCGCGCGATCCCATATTTTTGTGTGTTATAGCCCACGCCTTCCGAGTGGTCCCGGGTCTCCGGACCCCTATCGCCTAAAACTTTTCTGGACTATCAAATACGACCTAAGGAACCATAGTATCTGCCCCACCATGATCGTTACTCAATTTTTGCGTTTTTCGGCCAAACAACTAGAATTCCGCGCGATTCCCATATTTTTGTGTGTTATAGCCCACGCGATCCGAGTGTTCCCCACACCTCCGGACCCCTATCGCCTTATATTTTTCCGGACTATCAAATAAGACCAAAGGAACCATAGTCACCGCCCTGCCAAGATCTTTCCACATTTTTTGCATGTTACTGAAAATGACCTAGAATTTCGCCTGATTCCCATATTTTCGTGTGCTATACCCACGCATTTCGAGTGGTCCCAAGAGCCGCAGACCCCGATCGCCTAAAACTTTTCCAGGCAATCAAATACGACCTAAGGAACCATAGTATCCGCCCCGCCATGATCGTTCCTTATTTTTTGCATTTTTCGGCCAAACAACTAGAATTCCGCGCTATTCCCATATTTTTGTGTGTTAGCCCAAACCTTCCGAGTGGTCCCGGGACCTCCGGACCCCTATCGCCTAAAATTTTTCAGGACTATCAAATAAGACCTAAGGAACCATAGTATCCGCCCCGCCATAATCGTTCCTCATTTTTTGCGTTTTTCGGTCAAACATCTAGAATTCCGCGCGATCCCATATTTTTGTGTGTTATAGCCCACGCCTTCTGAGTGGTCCCGGGCCTCCGGACCCCTATCGCCTAAAATTTTTCCGGACTATCAAATACGACCTAATGAACCATAGTATCTGCCCCGCCATGATCGTTCCTCATTTTTTGCGTTTTTCGGCCAAACAACTAGAATTCCGCGCGATCCCATATTTTTGTGTGTTATAACCCACGCGTTCCGAGTGTTCCCGTATCCTCTGGACCCCTATCGCCTAATATTTTTCCGGACTATCAAATAAGACCGAAGGAACCATAGTCACCGCCCTGCCAAGATCTTTCCACATTTTTTGCATGTTACTGAAAAAGACCTAGAATTTCGCCCGATTCCCATATTTTCGTGTGCTATACCCACGCATTCCGAGTGGTCCCAAGAGCCGCGGACCCCGATCGCCTAAAATTTTTTCGAGAAATAAAATACGACCTAAGGAACCATAGTAGCCACCCCGCCATGATCGTTCCTTATTTTTTGTGTTTTTCGGCCAAACAACTAGAATTCCGCGCGATTCCCATATTTTTGTGTGTTATAGCCCACGCCTTCCGAGTGGTGCCGGGTCTCCGGACCCCTATCACCTAAAATTTTTCCGGACTATCAAATACGACCTAAGGAACCATAGTATCCGTCCCGCCATGATCGGTCCTCATTTTTTGCATTTTTCGGCCAAACAACTAGAATTCCGCGCAATTCCCATATTTTCGTGTCCTATAGCCCACGCCTTCCAAGTGAACCCGGGAACTCCGGACCCCTATCGCCTAAAATTTTTCCGGACTATCAAATACGACCTAAGGAACCATAGTCACCGTCCAGCCATGATAATTCCTCTTTTGTTGCGTTTTTCGGCCAAAAAACTAGAATTCCGCCCGATTACAATATTTTTGTGTGCTATTGTCCACCCTTCCATGTGGTTCCGGGACCCCAGGGCCCCGATTGCCTAAAATTTTTCCGGGCCATCAAATACGACCTAAGGAACCATAGTAACCGCCCCTCAATCATCGTTTCTCATTTTTTGCATATTTCGGCCAAAAAACTAGAATTACGCCCGATTCCCATATTTTCGTGTGCTATACCCACGCCTTCCAAGTGGTCCGGGGACCCACGCATTGCGAGTGGTCCCAAGTGCCGCGGACCCCGATCGCCTAAAATTTTTCCGGGCAATCAAATACGACCTAAGGAACCATAGTATCCACCCCGCCATGATCGTTCCTTATTTTTTGCATTTTTCGGCCAAACAACTAGAATTCCGCGCGATTCCCATATTTTTGTGTGTTATAGCCCACACCTTCCGAGTGGTCCCGGGACCTCCGGACCACTATCGCCTAAAATATTTCCGGACTATCAAATATGACCTAAGGAACCATAGTCACCGCCCAGCCATGATCTTTCCTAGTTTTTTTCGTTTTTCGGCCAAAAAACTAGAATTCCGCGCGATTCCCATATTTTCGTGTCCTATTGCCCAAGCCTTCCAAGTGAACCCGGGAACTCCGGACCCCTATCGCCTAAAAATTTTCCGGACTATCAAATACGACCTAAGGAACCATAGTCACCGCCTAGCCATGATCATTCCTCATTTGTTGCGTTTTTCGGCCAAAACACTAGAATTCCGCCCGATTACAATATTTTTGTGTGCTATTGCCCACCCTTCCAAGTTGTTCCTGGACCCCCGAACCCCGATCGCCTAAAATTTTTCCGGGCCGTCAAATACGACCTAAGGAACCATAGTAACCGCCCTGCCATCATCGCTTCTCATTTTTTGCATATTTCGGCCAAAAAACTAGAATTACGCCCGATTCCCATATTTTCGTGTGCTATACCCACGCCTTCCAAGTGGTCCGGGGAGCCGCAGACCCCGATCGCCTAAAAGTTTTCCGGACTATCAAATACGTCCTAAGGTACCATAGTCACCGCCCCACCATGATCATTCCAAATGCTTTGCATTTTTCGGCCAAAAAATTAGAACTCCGCGCGATTTGCATATTTTAGTGTGCTATAGCTTACGCCTTCCGAGTGGTCCCGGGAGCCGTGGACCCCGATCGCCTAAAATTTTCTGGGCCATCAAATACGACCTAAGGAACCATAGTCACCGCCCCGCCATGATCATTCCTCATTTATTGCGGTTTTCGTCCAAAAAACTAGAATTCCGCTCGATTCCCATATTTTTGTGTGCTATTGCCCACGCCTTCCGAGTGGGCCAGGCCGCCGGACTCGGATCGCCTAAAAAACTTTCGGGCCATCAATTAGGACCTAAGGAACCATAGTCACCGCCTCGCCATGATCGTTCCTCATTTTTTGCATTTTTTGGCCAAAAAACTAGAATTCCGCCCGATTCCCATATTTTCGTGTGCGAGTGGGTCGGGCCCCCCGGAGCCGGATCACCTAAAAATTTTCCGGACTATCCAATACGACCTAAGGAACCATATTCACCGCCCCTCCATGATCTTTTCTAGTCTTTTGCGTTTTTCAGCCAAAAAACTAGAATTTCGCGCGATTTCCATATTTTCGTGTGCTTTAGCCCACGCCTTCCAAGGGGTCCCGGGAACCCCGAACCCCGATCGCCTAAAATTTTTCCGGGCCATCAAATACGACTTAAGGAACCATAGTAATCACCCCGCCATGATCGTTCCTCATTTTTTGCTTTTTTCGGCCAGACAACTAGAATTCCGCGCGATTCCCATATTTTTGTGTGTTATAGCCTATGCCTTCCGAGTGGTCCCGGGACCTCCTGACCCCTATCGCCTAAAATTTTTCCGGACTATCAAATACGACCTAAGGAACCATAGTATCCGCCCCGCCATGATCGTTCCTTATGTTTTGTGTTTTTCGGCCAAACAACTAGAATTCCACGCGTTTCCCATATTTTTGTGTGTTATAGCCCACACCTTCCGAGTGGTCCCGGGACCTCCGGACCCCTATGGCCTAAAATTTTTCCGGACTATCAAATATGACCTAAGGAACCATAGTATCCGCCCCGCCATGATCGTTCCTCATTTTTTGCATTTTTCGGCCAAACAACTAGAATTCCGCGCGATCCCATATTTTTGTGTGTTATAGCCCACGCCTTCCGAGTGGTCCCGGGTCTCCGGACCCCTATCGCCTAAAACTTTTCTGGACTATCAAATACGACCTAAGGAACCATAGTATCCGCCCCACCATGATCGTTACTCAATTTTTGCGTTTTTCGGCCAAACAACTAGAATTCCGTGCGATTCCCATATTTTTGTGTGTTATAGCCCACGCGATCCGAGTGTTCCCGACACCTCCGGACCCCTATCGCCTTATATTTTTCCGGACTATCAAATAAGACCAAAGGAACCATAGTCACCGCCCTGCCAAGATCTTTCCACATTTTTTGCATGTTACTGAAAATGACCTAGAATTTCGCCTGATTCCCATATTTTCGTGTGCTATACCCACGCATTTCGAGTGGTCCCAAGAGCCGCAGACCCCGATCGCCTAAAACTTTTCCAGGCAATCAAATACGACCTAAGGAACCATAGTATCCGCCCCGCCATGATCGTTCCTTATTTTTTGCATTTTTCGGCCAAACAACTAGAATTCCGCGCTATTCCCATATTTTTGTGTGTTAGCCCACACCTTCCGAGTGGTCCCGGGACCTCCGGACCCCTATCGCCTAAAATTTTTCAGGACTATCAAATAAGACCTAAGGAACCATAGTATCCGCCCCGCCATAATCGTTCCTCATTTTTTGCGTTTTTCGGTCAAACATCTAGAATTCCGCGCGATCCCATATTTTTGTGTGTTATAGCCCACGCCTTCTGAGTGGTCCCGGGCCTCCGGACCCCTATCGCCTAAAATTTTTCCGGACTATCAAATACGACCTAATGAACCATAGTATCCGCCCCGCCATGATCGTTCCTCATTTTTTGCGTTTTTCGGCCAAACAACTAGAATTCCGCGCGATCCCATATTTTTGTGTGTTATAACCCACGCGTTCCGAGTGTTCCCGTATCCTCTGGACCCCTATCGCCTAATATTTTTCCGGACTATCAAATAAGACCGAAGGAACCATAGTCACCGCCCTGCCAAGATCTTTCCACATTTTTTGCATGTTACTGAAAAAGACCTAGAATTTCGCCCGATTCCTATATTTTCGTGTGCTATACCCACGCATTCCGAGTGGTCCCAAGAGCCGCGGACCCCGATCGCCTAAAATTTTTCCGAGAAATAAAATACGACCTAAGGAACCATAGTATCCACCCCGCCATGATCGTTCCTTATTTTTTGTGTTTTTCGGCCAAACAACTAGAATTCCGCGCGATTCCCATATTTTCGTGTGCAATAGCCCACGCCTTCCGAGTGGGTCGTGCCCCCCGCACTCGGATCACCTAAAAAGTTTTTGGGCCATCAAATAAGACCTATGGAGCCATATTCACCTTCCCGCCATGATCGTTTCTCATTTTTTGCATTTTTCGGCAAAACAACTAGAATTCCGCCGGATTCCCATATTTTCGTGTGCTATACCCACGCCTTACAAGTGGTCCCGCGTCTCCGGACCCCTATCGCCTAATATTTTTCCGGACTATCAAATAAGACCAAAGGAATCATAGTCACCGCCCTGCCAAGATCTTTCCACATTTTTTGCATGTTACTGAAAAAGACCTAGAATTTCGCTCGATTCCCATATTTTCGTGTGCAATACCCACGCATTCCGAGTGGTCCCAAGAGCCGCGGACCCCGATCGCCTAAAATTTTTCCGGGCAATCAAATACGACCTAAGGAACCATAGTATCCGCCCCGCCATGATCGTTCCTTATTTTTTGCGTTTTTCGGCCAAACAACTAGAATTCCGCGCGATTCCCATATTTTTGTGTGTTATAGCCCACACCTTCCGAGTGGTCCCGGGACCTCCGGACCCCTATCGCCTAAAATTTTTCCGGACTATCAAATACGACCTAAGGAACCATAGTATCCGCCCCGCCATGATTGTTCCTCATTTTTTGCGTTTTTCGACCAAACAACTAGAATTCCGCGCAATCCCATATTTTTGTGTGTTATAGCCCACGCCTTCCGAGTGGTCCCGGGTCTCCGGACCCCTATCGCCTAAAATTTTTCCTGACTATCAAATACGAGCTAAGGAACCATAGTATCCGCCCTGCCATGATCGTTACTCAATTTTTGCGTTTCTCGGCCAAACAACTAGAAGTCCGCGTGATTTCCATATTTTCATGTGCTTTAGCCCACGCCTTCCAAGGGGTCCCGGTAACCCCAAACCCCGAACCCCGAACCCCGATCGCCTAAAAAATTTTTGGGCCATCAAATACGACCTAAGGAACCATAGTAACCACCCCGCCATTTTTTGCGTTTTTCGGCCAAACAACTAGAATTCCGCTCGATTCCCATATTTTTCTGTGTTATAGACCACGCCTTCCGAGTGGTCCCGGGACCTCCTGACCCCTTTCGCCTAAAATTTTTCCGGACTATCAAATACGACCTAAGGAACCATAGTATCCGCCCCGTCATGATCGTTACTCAATGTTTGCGTTTTTCGGCCAAACAACTAGAATTCCGCGCGATTCCCATATTTTTGTGTGTTATAGCCCACGCGTTCTGAGTGTTCCCGGGACCTCCAGACCCCTATCGCCTAATATTTTTCCGGACTATCAAATAAGACCAAAGGAACCATAGTCACCGCCCTGCCAAGATCTTTCCATATTTTTTGCATGTTACTGAAAAAGACCTAGAATTTCGCCCGATTCCCATATTTTCGTGTGCTATACCCACGCATTCCGAGTGGTCCCAAGAGCCGCGGACCCCGATCACCTAAAAGTTTTCCGGGCAATCAAATACGACCTAAGGAACCATAGTATCCGCCCCGCCATGATCGTTCCTTATTTTTTGCATTTTTCGGCCAAACAACTAGAATTCCGCGCTATTCCCATATTTTTGTGTGTTAGCCCACACCTTCCGAGTGGTCGCGGGACCTCCGGACCCATATCGCCTAAAATTTTTCCGGACTATCAAATACGAACTAAGGAACCATAGTATCTGCCCCGCCATAATCGTTCCTCATTGTTTGTGTTTTTCGGCCAAACAACTATAATTCCGCGCGATCCCATATTTTTGTGTGTTATAGCCCTCACCTTCCGAGTGGTCCCGGGTCTCCGGACCCCTATCGCTTAAAATTTTTCCGGACTATCAAATACGACCTAAGGAACCATAGTATTCGCATCGCCATGATCGTTACTCAATTTTTGCGTTTTTCGGCCAAACAACTAGAATTCCGCGTGATTCCCATATTTTTGTGTGTTATAGCCCACGCGTTCCGAGTGTTCCCGGGACCTCCGGACCCCTATCGCCTAATATTTTTTCGGACTATCAAATAAGACCAAAGGAACCATACTCACCGCCCTGCCAAGATCTTTCCACATTTTTTGCATGTTACTCAAAAAGACCTAGAATTTTGCCCGATTCCCTTATTTTCGTGTGCTATACCCACGCATTCCGAGTGGTCCCAAGAGCCGCGGACCCTGATCGCCTAAAATTTTTCCGGGCAATCAAATACGACCTAAGGAACAATAGTATCCGCCTCGCCATGATCGTTCCTTATTTTTTGCATTTTTCGGCCAAACAACTAGAATTCCGCGCTATTCCCATATTTTTGTGTGTTAGCCCACACCTTCCGAGTGGTCCCGGGACCTCCGGACCCCTATTGCCTAAATTTTTACCGGACCATCAAATACGACCTAAGGAACCATAGTATCCACCCCGCCATGATCGTTCCTCATTTTTTGTGTTTTTCGGCCAAACAACTAGAATTCCGCGCGATCCCATATTTTTGTGTGCCCACGCCTTCCGAGTGGTCCCGGGTCTCCGGACCCCGATCCCCTAAAATTTTTCCGGGCCGTCAAATACGACCTAAGGAACCATAGTAACTGCCCCGCCATCATCGTTTCTCATTTTTTGCATTTTTCGGCCAAACAACTAAAATTCCGCGCGATTCCCAAATTTTTGTGTGTTATAGCCCACGCCTTCCGAGTGGTCCCGGGAACTCCGAACCCCTATCGCCTAATATTTTTCCGGACTATCAAATAAGACCAAAGGAACCATAGTCACCGCACTGCCAAGATCTTTCCACATTTTTTGCATGTTACTGAAAAAGACCTAGAATTTCGCCCGATTCCCATATTTTTGTGTGCTATACCCACGCATTCCGAGTGGTCCCAAGAGCCGCGTATCCCGATCGCCTAAAACTTTTCCGAGCAATAAAATACAACCTAAGGAACCATAGTATCCGCCCCGCCATGATCGTTCCTTATTTTTTGCGTTTTTCGGCCAAACAACTAGAATTCCGCGCGATTCCCATATTTTTGTGTGTTATAGCCCACACCTTCCGAGTGGTCCCGGGACCTCCGGACCCCTATCGCCTAAAATTTTTCCGGACTATCAAATACGACCTAAGGAACCATAGTATCCGCCCCGCCATGATTGTTCCTCATTTTTTGCGTTTTTCGACCAAACAACTAGAATTCCGCGCAATCCCATATTTTTGTGTGTTATAGCCCACGCCTTCCGAGTGGTCCCGGGTCTCCGGACCCCTATCGCCTAAAATTTTTCCTGACTATCAAATACGAGCTAAGGAACCATAGTATCCGCCCTGCCATGATCGTTACTCAATTTTTGCGTTTCTCGGCCAAACAACTAGAAGTCCGCGTGATTTCCATATTTTCATGTGCTTTAGCCCACGCCTTCCAAGGGGTCCCGGTAACCCCAAACCCCGAACCCCGAACCCCGATCGCCTAAAAAATTTTTGGGCCATCAAATACGACCTAAGGAACCATAGTAACCACCCCGCCATTTTTTGCGTTTTTCGGCCAAACAACTAGAATTCCGCTCGATTCCCATATTTTTCTGTGTTATAGACCACGCCTTCCGAGTGGTCCCGGGACCTCCTGACCCCTTTCGCCTAAAATTTTTCCGGACTATCAAATACGACCTAAGGAACCATAGTATCCGCCCCGTCATGATCGTTACTCAATGTTTGCGTTTTTCGGCCAAACAACTAGAATTCCGCGCGATTCCCATATTTTTGTGTGTTATAGCCCACGCGTTCTGAGTGTTCCCGGGACCTCCAGACCCCTATCGCCTAATATTTTTCCGGACTATCAAATAAGACCAAAGGAACCATAGTCACCGCCCTGCCAAGATCTTTCCATATTTTTTGCATGTTACTGAAAAAGACCTAGAATTTCGCCCGATTCCCATATTTTCGTGTGCTATACCCACGCATTCCGAGTGGTCCCAAGAGCCGCGGACCCCGATCACCTAAAAGTTTTCCGGGCAATCAAATACGACCTAAGGAACCATAGTATCCGCCCCGCCATGATCGTTCCTTATTTTTTGCATTTTTCGGCCAAACAACTAGAATTCCGCGCTATTCCCATATTTTTGTGTGTTAGCCCACACCTTCCGAGTGGTCGCGGGACCTCCGGACCCATATCGCCTAAAATTTTTCCGGACTATCAAATACGAACTAAGGAACCATAGTATCTGCCCCGCCATAATCGTTCCTCATTGTTTGTGTTTTTCGGCCAAACAACTATAATTCCGCGCGATCCCATATTTTTGTGTGTTATAGCCCTCACCTTCCGAGTGGTCCCGGGTCTCCGGACCCCTATCGCTTAAAATTTTTCCGGACTATCAAATACGACCTAAGGAACCATAGTATTCGCATCGCCATGATCGTTACTCAATTTTTGCGTTTTTCGGCCAAACAACTAGAATTCCGCGTGATTCCCATATTTTTGTGTGTTATAGCCCACGCGTTCCGAGTGTTCCCGGGACCTCCGGACCCCTATCGCCTAATATTTTTTCGGACTATCAAATAAGACCAAAGGAACCATACTCACCGCCCTGCCAAGATCTTTCCACATTTTTTGCATGTTACTCAAAAAGACCTAGAATTTTGCCCGATTCCCTTATTTTCGTGTGCTATACCCACGCATTCCGAGTGGTCCCAAGAGCCGCGGACCCTGATCGCCTAAAATTTTTCCGGGCAATCAAATACGACCTAAGGAACAATAGTATCCGCCTCGCCATGATCGTTCCTTATTTTTTGCATTTTTCGGCCAAACAACTAGAATTCCGCGCTATTCCCATATTTTTGTGTGTTAGCCCACACCTTCCGAGTGGTCCCGGGACCTCCGGACCCCTATTGCCTAAATTTTTACCGGACCATCAAATACGACCTAAGGAACCATAGTATCCACCCCGCCATGATCGTTCCTCATTTTTTGTGTTTTTCGGCCAAACAACTAGAATTCCGCGCGATCCCATATTTTTGTGTGCCCACGCCTTCCGAGTGGTCCCGGGTCTCCGGACCCCGATCCCCTAAAATTTTTCCGGGCCGTCAAATACGACCTAAGGAACCATAGTAACTGCCCCGCCATCATCGTTTCTCATTTTTTGCATTTTTCGGCCAAACAACTAAAATTCCGCGCGATTCCCAAATTTTTGTGTGTTATAGCCCACGCCTTCCGAGTGGTCCCGGGAACTCCGAACCCCTATCGCCTAATATTTTTCCGGACTATCAAATAAGACCAAAGGAACCATAGTCACCGCACTGCCAAGATCTTTCCACATTTTTTGCATGTTACTGAAAAAGACCTAGAATTTCGCCCGATTCCCATATTTTTGTGTGCTATACCCACGCATTCCGAGTGGTCCCAAGAGCCGCGTACCCCGATCGCCTAAAACTTTTCCGAGCAATAAAATACAACCTAAGGAACCATAGTATCCGCCCCGCCATGATCGTTCCTTATTTTTTGCGTGTTTCGGCCAAACAACTAGAATTCCGCGCGATTTCCATATTTTCGTGTGCTATAGCCCATGCCTTCCGAGTGGGCCGTGCCCCCCGCACTCGGATCACCTAAAAAGTTTTTGGGCCATCAAATAAAACCTAAGGAACCATATTCACCTTCCCGCCATGATCGTTTCTCATTTTTTGCATTTTTCGGCAGAACAACTAGAATTCCGCCCGATTCCTATATTTTCGTGTGCTATACCCACGCCTTACAAGTGGTCCCGCGTCTCCGGACCCCTATCGCCTAATATTTTTTCGGACTATCAAATAAGACCAAAGGAATCATAGTCACCGCCCTGCTAAGATCTTTCCACATTTTTTGCATGTTACTAAAAAAGACCTAGAATTTCGCTCGATTCCCATATTTTCGTGTGCTATACCCACGCATTCCGAGTGGTCCCAAGAGCCGCGGACCCCGATCGCCTAAAATTTTTCCGGGCAATCAAATACGACCTGAGGAACCATATTATCCGCTCCGCCATGATCGTTCCTTATTTTTTGCGTTTTTCGGCCAAACAACTAGAATTCCGCGCGATTCCCATATTTTTGTGTGTTATAGCCCAAACATTCCGAGTGGTCCCGGGACCTCCGGACCCCTATCGCCTAAAATTTTTCCGGACTATCAAATACGACCTAAGGAACCATAGTATCCGCCCCGCCATGATCGTTCCTCATTTTTTGCATTTTTTGGCCAAAATACTAGAATTCCTCCCGATTCACATATTTTTGTCTGCTATCGCCCAGCCTTCCGAGTGGGTCGGGCCCCCGGAGCCGGATCGCCTAAAAATTTTTCGGACTATCAAATACGACCTAAGGAAGCATAGTCACCGCCCTGCCATGATCGTTCCTAGTCTTTTGTATTTTTCAGCCAAAAAATTAGAATTCCGCGCCATTTCCATATTTTTGTGTGCTTTAGCCCACGCCTTCCAAGGGGTCCCGGGAACCCCGAACCCCGATTGCCTAAAAACTTTTCGGGCCATCAAATACGACCTAAGGAACCATAGTAACCGCCCCGCCATGATCGTTCCTCATTTTTTGCGTTTTTCGGCCAAACAACTAGAATTCCGCTTGATTCCCATATTTTTGGGTGTTATAGCCCACGCCTTCCGAATGGTCCCGGGACCTCCTGACCCCTATCGCCTAAAATTTTTCCGGACTATCAAATACGACCTAAGGAACCATAGTATCCGCCCCGCCATGATCGTTCCTCATTTTTTGCGTTTTTCGGCCAACCAACTAGAATTCCGCGCAATCTCATATTTTTGTGTGTTATAACCCACGCCTTCCCAGTGGTCCCGGGTCTCCGGACCCCTATCGCCTAAAATTTTTCCGGACTATCAAATAAGACCTAAGGAACCATAGTCACCGCCCATCCAAGATCGATCCTAGTTTTTTTCGATTTTCGGCCAAAAACCTAGAATTCCGCGCGATTCCCATATTTTCGTGTCCTATAGCCCATGCCTTCCAAGTGAACCCGGAAACTCCGGACCCCTATCTCCTAAAATTTTTCCGGACTATCAAATACGACCTAAGGAACCATAGTCACCGCCCAGCCATTATCATTCCTCATTTGTTGCATTTTTCGGCCAAATAACTAGAATTCCTTGCGATTCCCATATTTTTGTGTGTTAGCCCACACCTTTCGAGTGGTCCCGGGACCTCCGGACCCCTATCGCCTAAAATATTTCCGGACTATCAAATACGACCTAAGGAACCATAGTATCTACCCCGCCATGATCGTTCCTCATTTTTTGTGTTTTTCGGCCAAACAACTAGAATTCCGCGCGATCCCATATTTTTGTGTGTTATAGCCCACGCCTTCCGAGTGGTCCCGGGTCTCCGGACCCCTATCACCTAAAATTTTTCTGGACTATCAAATACGACCTAAGGAACCATAGTATCTACCCCGCCATGAGCGCTCCTCATTTTTTGTGTTTTTCGGCCAAACAACTAGAATTCCGCGCGATTTCCATATTTTTGTGTGTTATAACCCATGCGTTCGAGTGTTCCCGGGACCTCCGGACCCCTATCGCCTAATATTTTTCCGGACTATCAAATAAGACCCAAGGAACCATAGTCACCGCCCTGCCAAGATCTTTCCACATTTTTTGCATGTTACTGAAAAAGACCTAGAATTTCGCGCGATTCCCATATTTTCGTGTGCTATACCCACGCATTCCGAGTGGTCCCAAGAGCCGAGGACCCCGATCGCCTAAAAATTTTCCGGGCAATCAAATACGATCTAAGGAACTATAGTATCCGCCCTGCAATGATCATTCCTTATTTTTTGCATTTTTCGGCCAAACAACTAGAATTCCGCGCGATTCCCATATTTTCGTGTCCTATTGCCCACGCCTTCCAAGTGAACTCGGGAACTCCGGACCCCTATCGCCTAAAATTTTTCCGGACTATCAAATACGACTTAAGGAACCATAGTCACCGCCCAGCCATGATCATTCCTCATTTGTTGAGTAGTTCGGCCAAAAAACTAGAATTCCGCCCGATTACAATATTTTTGTGTGCTATTGCCCACCCTTCCAAGTGGTTCCGGGACCCCCGAACCCCGATCGCCTAAAATTTTTCCGGGCCGTCAAATACGACCTAAGGAACCTTAGTAACTGCCCCGCCATCATCGTTTCTCATTTTTCGGCCAAAAAACTAGAATTACGCCCGATTCCCATATTTTCGTGTGCTATACCCACGCCTTCCAAGTGGTCCGAGGAGCCGCGGACCACGATCGCCTAAAAATTTTTTGGACAATCAAATACGACCTAAGGTACCATAGTCACCGCCCCACCATGATCGTTCCAAATGCTTTGCATTTTTCGGCCAAAAAACTAGAACTCCGATTGATTTGCATATTTTACTGTGCTATAGCTTACGCCTTCCGAGTGGTCTCGGGAGCCGTGGACCCCGATCGCCTAAAATTTTCTGGGCCATCAAATACGACCTAAGGAACCATAGTCACCGCCCCACCAAGATCTTTCCTCATTTATTGCATTTTTCGGCCAAAAAACTAGAATTCCGCTCGATTACCATATTTTTGTGTGTTGTTGCCCACGCCTTCCGAGTGGGCCGGACCGCCGGACTCGGATCGCCTAAAAACTTTTTGGGCCATCAATTAGGACCTAAGGAACCATAGTCATCACCTCGCCATGATCGTTCCTCATTTTTTGCATTTTTTGGCCAAAAAACTAGAATTCCGCCCGATTCCCATATTTTTGTGTGTTATAGCCCACGCCTTCCGAGTGGTCCCGGGTCTTCGGACCCCTATCGCCTAAAATTTTTCCGGACTATCAAATACGACCTAAGGAACCATAGTATCCGCCCCGCCATGATCGTTACTTAATTTTTGCATTTTTCGGCCAAACAACTAGAATTCCGCGCGATTCCCATATTTTTGTGTGTTATAACCCACGCGTTCGAGTGTTCCCGAGACCTCCAGACCCCTATCGCCTAATATTTTTTCGGACTATCAAATAAGACCAAAGGAACCATAGTCACCGCCCTGCCAAGATCTTTCCACATTTTTTGCATGTTACTGAAAAAGACCTAGAATTTCGCCCGATTCCCATATTTTCGTGTGCTATACCCACGCATTCCGAGTGGTCCCAAGAGCCGAGGACCCCGATCGCCTAAAAATTTTCCGGGCAATCAAATACGATCTAAGGAACCATAGTATCTGCCCCGCCATGATCGTTCCTTATTTTTTGCATTTTTCGGCCAAACAACTAGAATTTCGCCCGATTCCCATATTTTCGTGTGCTATACCCACGCCTTCCGAGTGGTCCCAAGAGTCGCGGACCCCGATCGCCTAAAATTTTTCCGGGCCGTCAAATACGACCTAAGGAACCATAGTCACCGCCCAGCCATGATCATTCCTCATTTGTTGTGTTTTTCGGCCAAAAAACTAGTTTTCCGCCCGATTACAATATTTTTGTTTGCTATTGCCCACCCTTCCAAGTGGTTCCGGGACCCCCGGACCCCGATCGCCTAAAATTTTTCCGGGCCGTCAAATATGACCTAAGGAACCTTAGTAACCGCCCCGCCATCATCGTTTCTCATTTTTCGGCCAAAAAACTAGAATTACGCCCGATTCCCATATTTTCGTGTGCTATACCCACGCCTTCCAAGTGGTCCGAGGAGCCGCGGACCACGATCGCCTAAAAATTTTTTGGACTATCAAATACGACCTAAGGTACCATAGTCACCGCCCCACCATGATCGTTCCAAATGCTTTGCATTTTTCGGCCAAAAAACTAGAACTCCGAGCGATTTGCATATTTTACTGTGCTATAGCTTACGCCTTCCGAGTGGTCTTGGGAGCCGTGGACCCCGATCGCCTAAAATTTTCTGGGCCATCAAATACGACCTAAGGAACCATAGTCACCGCCCCACCAAGATCTTTCCTCATTTATTGCATTTTTCGGCCAAAAAACTAGAATTCCGCTCGATTACCATATTTTTGTGTGTTGTTGCCCACGCCTTCCGAGTGGGCCGGGCCGCCGGACTCGGATCGCCTAAAAACTTTTCGGGCCATCAATTAGGACCTAAGGAACCATAGTCACCACCTCGCCATGATCGTTCCTCATTTTTTGCATTTTTTGGCCAAAAAACTAGAATTCCGCCCGATTTCCATATTTTTGTGTGTTATAGCCCACGCCTTCCGAGTGGTCCCGGGTCTACGGACCCCTATCGCCTAAAATTTTTCCGGACTATCAAATACGACCTAAGGAACCATAGTATCCGCCCCGCCATGATCGTTACTTAATTTTTGCATTTTTCGGCCAAACAACTAGTATTCAGCGCGATTCCCATATTTTTGTGTGTTATAACCCACGCGTTCGAGTGTTCCCGGGACCTCCGGACCCCTATCGCCTAATATTTTTCAGGACTATCAAATAAGACCAAAGGAACCATAGTCATCGCCCTGCCAAGATCTTTCCACATTTTTTGCATGTTACTGAAAAAGACCTAGAATTTCGCCCGATTCCCATATTTTCGTGTGCTATACCCACGCATTCCGAGTGGTCCCAAGAGCCGAGGACCCCGATCGCCTAAAAATTTTCCGGGCAATCAAATACGATCTAAGGAACCATAGTATCCGCCCCGCCATGATCGTTCCTTATTTTTTGCGTTTTTCGGCCAAACAACTAGAATTCCGCGCGATTCCCATATTTTCGTGTCCTATTGCCCACGCCTTCCAAGTGAACCCGGGAACTCCGGACCCCTATCGCCTAAAATTTTTTCGGACTATCAAATACGACTTAAGGAACCATAGTCACCGCCCAGCCATGATCATTTCTCATTTGTTGAGTTGTTCGGCCAAAATACAAGAATTCCGCCCGATTACAATATTTTTGTGTGCTATTGCCCACCCTTCCAAGTGGTTCCGGGACCCCCGGACCCCGATCGCCTAAAATTTTTCCGGGCCGTCAAATACGACCTAAGGAACCATAGTAACCGCCACGCCATCATCGTTTCTCATTTTTTGCATATTTCGGCCAAAAAACTAGAATTACGCCCGATTCCCATATTTTCGTGTGCTATACCCACGCCTTCCAAGTGGTCCGGGGAGCCGCGGACCCCGATCACCTAAAATTTTTCTGGACTATCAAATACGACCTAAGGTACCATAGTCACCGCCCCACCATGATCGTTCCAAATGCTTTGCATTTTTCGGCCAAAAAACTAGAACTCCGCGCAATTTGCATATTTTAGTGTGCTATATAGCTTACGCCTTCCGAGTGGTCCCGGGAGCCGTGGACCCTGATCACCTAAACTTTTCCGGGCCATCAAATACGACCTAAGGAACCATAGTCACCGCCCCGCCATGAGCGTTCCTCATTTTTTGCGTTTTTCGGCCAAACAACTAGAATTCTGCTCGATTCCCATATTTTTGTGTGTTATAGCCCACGCCTTCCGAGTGGTCCCGGGACCTCCTGACCCCTATCGCCTAAAATTTTTCCGGACTATCAAATACGAACTAATGAACAATAGTATCCGCCCCGCCATGATCGTTACTCATTTTTTGCGTTTTTTGGCCAAACAAGTAGAATTCCGCGCGATTCCCATATTTTTGTGTGTTATAGCCCATGCCTTCCGAGTGGTCCGGGGACCTCTGGACCCCTATCGCCTAATATTTTTCCGGACTATCAAATAAGACCAAAGGAACCATAGTCACCGCCTTGCCAAGATCTTTCCACATTTTTTGCATGTTACTGAAAAAGACCTAGAATTTCGCCCAATTCCCATATTTTCCTGTGCTATACCCACGCATTGCGAGTGGTCCCAAGAGACGCGGACCCCGATCACCTAAAATTTTTCCGGGAAATCAAATACGACCTAAGGAACCATAGTATCCGCCCCGCCATGATCGTTCCTTATTTTTTGCATTTTTCGGCCAAACAAATAGAATTCCGCGCGATTCCCATATTTTTGTGTGTTATAGCCCACACCTTCCGAGTGGTCCCGGGACCTCCGGACCCCTATCGCCTAAAATTATTCCGGACTATCAAATACGACCTAAGGAACCATAGTCACCGCCCAGCCATGATCTTTCCTATTTTTTTTCATTTTTTTGCCAAAAAACTAGAATTTCGCGCGATTCCCATATTTTCGTGTCCTATAGCCCACGCCTTCCAAGTGAACCCGGGAACTCCGGACCCATATCGCCTAAAATTTTTCCGGACTATCAAATACGACTTAAGGAACCATAGTCACCGCCCAGCCATGATCATTCCTCATTTGTTGAGTTGTTCGGCCAAAAAACTAGAATTCCGCCCGATTACAATATTTTTGTGTGCTATTGCCCACCCTTCCAAGTGGTTCCGGGACCCCCGGACCCCGATCGCCTAAAATTTTTCCGGGCCGTCAAATACGACCTAAGGAACCATAGTAACCGCCCTACCAAGGTCTTTCAACATTTTTTCGTTGTTACTAAAAAAGACCTAGAATTTCGCCCGATTCCCATATTTTCGTGTGCTATACCCACGCCTTCCGAGTGGTCCCAAGAGTCGCGGACTCCTATCACCTAAAATTTTTCCGGACTATCAAATACGACCTAAGGAACCATAGTATCCGCCCCGCCATGATCGTTCCTCATGTTTTGCGTTTTTCGGCCAAACAACAAGAATTCCGCGCGATCCCATATTTTTGTGTGTTATAACCCACGCGTTCCGAGTGTTCCCGTATCCTCCGGACCCCTATCGCCTAATATTTTTCCGGACTATCAAATAAGACCAAAGGAACCATAGTCACCGCCCTGCCAAGATCTTTCCACATTTTTTGCATGTAACTGAAAAAGACCTAGAATTTCGCCCGATTCCCATATTTTCGTATGTTATACCCACGCATTCCGAGTGGTCCCAAGAGCCGCGGACCCCGATCGCCTAAAATTTTTCCGGGCAATCAAATACGACCTAGGGAACCATAGTATCTGCCCCGCCATGATCATTCCTTATTTTTTGTGTTTTTCGGCCAAACAACTAGAATTCCGCGCGATCCCATATTTTTCTGTGTTATAGCCCACGCCTTCCGAGTGGTCCCAAGAGCCGCGGACCCCGATCGCCTAAAATTTTTTCGGGCCGTCAAATACGACCTAAGGCATAGTCACCGTCCAGCCATAATCATTCCTCATTTGTTGCGTTTTTCGGCCAAAAAACTAGTTTTCCGCCCGATTACAATATTTTTGTTTGCTATTGCCCACCCTTCCAAGTGGTTCCGAGACCCCCGGACCCCGATCGCCTAAAATTTTTCCGGGCCTTCAAATACGACCTAAGGAACTATAGTAACCGCCCCGCCATCATCGTTTCTCATTTTTTGCATTTTTCAGCCAAAAAACTAGAATTACGCCCGATTCCCATATTTTCGTGTGCTATACCCACGCCTTCCAAGTGGTCCGAGGAGCCGCGGACCACGATCGCCTAAAAAATTTTTGGACTATCAAATACGACCTAAGGTACCATAGTCACCGCCCCACCATGATCGTTCCAAATGCTTTGCATTTTTCGGCCAAAAAACTAGAACTCCGAGCGATTTGCATATTTTACTGTGCTATAGCTTACGCCTTCCGAGTAGTCTCGGGAGCCGTGGACCATAGTCACCGCCCCACCAAGATCTTTCCTCATTTATTGCATTTTTCGGCCAAAAAACTAGAATTCCGCTCGATTACCATATTTTTGTGTGCTGTTGCCCACGCCTTCCGAGTGGGCCGGGCCGCCGGACTCGGATTGCCTAAAAACTTTTCGGGTCATCAATTAGGACCTAAGGAACCATAGTCACCACCTCGCCATGATCGTTCCTAATTTTTGAATTTTTTGGCCAAAAAACTAGAATTCCGCCCGATTCCCATCTTTTTGTGTGCTATCGCCCACGCCTTCCGAGTGGTCCCGGGACCTCCGGACCCCTATCGCATAATATTTTTCCGGACTATCAAATAAGACCAAAGGAACCATAGTCACCGCCCCGCCAAGATCTTTCCACATTTTTTGCATGTAACTTAAAAAGACCTAGAATTTCGCCTGATTCCCATATTTTCGTGTGCTATACCCACGCATTCCGAGTGGTTCCAAGAGCCGCAGACCGCGATCGCCTAAAAGTTTTCCGGGCAATCAAATATGACCTAAGGAACCATAGTATCCGCCCTGCCATGATCGTTGCTCATGTTTTGCGTTTTTCGGCCAAACAACTAGAATTCCGCGCGATTCCCATATTTTTGTGTGTTATAGCCCACACCTTCCGAGTGGTCCCGGGACCTCCGGACCCCTATCGCCTAAAATTTTTTTGGACTATGAAATACGACCTAAGGAACCATAATCACCGCCCAGCCATGATCGTTCCTAGTTTTTTCCGTTTTTCCGCCAAAAAACTAGAATTCCGCGCGATTCCCATATTTTCGTGTCCTATAGCCCATGCCTTCCAAGTGAACCCGGGAACTCCGGACCCCTATCGCCTAAAATTTTTCCGGACTATCAAATACGACCAAAGGAACCATAGTCACCGCCCAGCCATGATCATTGCTCATTTGTTGCGTTTTTCGGCCAAAAAACTAGAATTCCGCCCGATTACAATATTTTTGTTTGCTATTGCCCACCCTTCCAAGTGGTTCCGGGAACCCCGGACCCGATCGCTTAAAATTTTTCCGCGCCGTCAAATACGACCTAAGGAACTATAGTAACCGCCCCGCCATCATTGTTTCTCATTTTTTGCATTTTTCGGCCAAAAAACTAGAATTACACCCGATTCCCATATTTTCGTGTGCTATACCCACGCCTTCCAAGTGGTCCGGGAAGACGCGGACCCCGATCGCCTAAAATTTTTCCGGACTATCAAATACGACCTAAGTTACCATAGTCACCGCCCCACCATGATCGTTCCAAATGCTTTGCATTTTTCGGTCAAAAAACTAGAACTCCGCGCGATTTGCATATTTTAGTGTGCTATAACTTACGCCTTCCGAGTGGTCCCAGGAGCCGTGGACCCCGATCGCCTAAAATTTTCCGGGCCATCAAATACGACCTAAGGAACCATAGTCATTGCCCCGCCATGATCGTTCCTCATTTATTGCGTTTTTCGGCCAAAACACTAGAATTCCGCTCGATTACCATATTTTTGTGTGCTATTGCCCACGCCTTCCGAGTGGGCCGGGGCGCCGGACTCGGATCGCCTAAAATATTTTCGGGCCATCTATTAGGACCTAAGGAACCATAGTCACCGCCTCTCCATGATCGTTCCTCATTTTCTGCATTTTTTGGCCAAAAAACTAGAATTCAGCCCGATTTCCATAATTTTGTGTACTACGCCCACGCCTTTCGAGTGGGTCGGGCCCCTCGGAGCCGCATCGCCTAAAAATTTTCCGGACTACCAAATACGACCTAAGGAACCATAGTAACCACCCCGCCATGATCATTCCTCATTTTTTGCATTTTTCGGCCAAACAACTAGAATTCCGCGTGATTCCCATATTTTTGTGTGATATAGCCCACGCCTTCCGAGTGGTCCCGGGTCTCCGGACCCCTATCGCCTAAAATTTTTCCGGACTATCAAATAAGACCTAAGGAACCATAGTCACCTCCCAGACATGATCATTCCTAGTTTGTTTTCCGTTTTTCGGCCAAAAAACTAGAATTCCGAGCGATTCCCATATTTTTGTGTCCTATAGCCCACGCCTTCCAAGTGAACCCGGGAACTCCGGACCCCTATCGCCTAAAATTTTTCTGGACTATCAAATACGACCTAAGGAACCAAAGTCACCGCCCAGCCATGAGCATTCCTCATTTGTAGCGTTTTTCGGCCAAACAACTAGAATTCCGCCCGATTACAATATTTTTGTGTGCTATTGCCCACCCTTCCAAGTGGTTCCGGGACCCCCGGACCCCGATCGCTTAAAATTTTTCCGAGCCGTCAAATACGACCTAAGGAACCATAGTAACCGCCCCGCCATCATCGTTTCTCATTTTTTGCATTTTTCGGCCAAAAAACTAGAATTACGCCCGATTCCCATATTTTCGTGTGCTATACCCACGCCTTCCAAGTGGTCCGGGAAGACGCGGACCCCGATCGCCTAAAATTTTTCCGGACTATCAAATACGACCTAAGGTACCATAGTCACCGCCCCACCATGATCGTTCCAAATGCTTTGCATTTTTCGGTCAAAAAACTAGAACTCCGCGCGATTTGCATATTTTAGTGTGCTATAACTTACGCCTTCCGAGTGGTCCCAGGAGCCGTGGACCCCGATCGCCTAAAATTTTCCGGGCCATCAAATACGACCTAAGGAACCATAGTCATTGCCCCGCCATGATCGTTCCTCATTTATTGCGTTTTTCGGCCAAAAAACTAGAATTCCGCTCGATTACCATATTTTTGTGTGCTATTGCCCACGCCTTCCGAGTGGGCCGGGCCGCCGGACTCGGATCGCCTAACAAATATTCGGGCCATAAATTAGGACCTAAGGAACCATAGTCACCGCCTCTCCATGATCGTTCCTCATTTTCTGCATTTTTTGGCCAAAAAACTAGAATTCAGCCCGATTTCCATAATTTTGTGTACTACGCCCACGCCTTTCGAGTGGGTCGGGCCCCTCGGAGCCGGATCGCCTAAAAATTTTCCGGACTACCAAATACGACCTAAGGAACCATAGTAACCACCCCGCCATGATCATTCCTCATTTTTTGCGTTTTTCGGCCAAATAACTAGAATTCCGCGCGATTCCCATATTTTTGTGTGATATAGCCCACGCCTTCCGAGTGGTCCCGGGTCTCCGGACCCCTATCGCCTAAAATTTTTCCGGACTATCAAATAAGACCTAAGGAACCATAGTCACCTCCCAGACATGATCATTCCTAGTTTTTTTTTCGTTTTTCGGCCAAAAAACTAGAATTCCGCGCGATTCCCATATTTTTGTGTCCTATAGCCCACGCCTTCCAAGTGAACCCGGGAACTCCGGACCCCTATCGCCTAAAATTTTTCTGGACTATCAAATACGACCTAAGGAACCAAAGTCACCGCCCAGCCATGAGCATTCCTCATTTGTTGCGTTTTTCGGCCAAACAACTAGAATTTCGCCCGATTACAATATTTTTGTGTGCTATTGCCCACCCTTCCAAGTGGTTCCGGGACCCCCGGACCCCGATCGCTTAAAATTTTTCCGAGCCGTCAAATACGACCTAAGGAACCATAGTAACCGCCCCGCCATCATCGTTTCTCATTTTTTGCATTTTTCGGCCAAAAAACTAGAATTACGCCCGATTCCCATATTTTCGTGTGCTATACCCACGCCTTCCAAGTGGTTCGGGGAGCCGCGGACCCCGATCGCCTAAAATTTTTCCGGACTATCAAATACGACTTAAGGTACTATAGTCACCGCCCCACCATGATCGTTCCAAATACTTTGCACTTTTCGGCCAAAAAACTAGAACTCCGCGCGATTTGCATATTTTAGTGTGCTATAACTTACGCCTTCCGAGTGGTCCCAGGAGCCGTGGACCCCGATCGCCTAAAATTTTCCGGGCCATCAAATACGACCTAAGGAACCATAGTCACCGCCCCGCCATGATCGTTCCTCATTTATTGCGTTTTTCGGCCAAAAAACTAGAATTCCGCTCGATTACCATATTTTTGTGTGCTATTGCCCACGCCTTCTGAGTGGGCCGGGCCGCCGGACTCGGATCGCCTAACAAATATTCGGGCCATAAATTAGGACCTAAGGAACCATAGTCACCGCCTCGCCATGATTGTTCCTCATTTTTTGCATTTTTTGGCCAAAAAACTAGAATTCCGCCCGATTCCCATATTTTTGTGTGCTATCGCCCACGCCTTCCGAGTGGGTCGGGGCCCCCGGAGCCGGATCGCCTAAAAATTTTCCGGACTATAAAATACGACCTAAGGAACCATAGTTAACGCCCCGCCATGATCGTTCCTAGTCTTTTGCGTTTTTCAGCCAAAAAATTAGAATTCCGCGCGATTTCCATATTTTCGTGTGCTTTAGCCCACGCCTTCCAAGGGGTCCCGGGAACCCCGAACCCTGAACCCCGATCGCCTAAAAATTTTCCGGGCCATCAAATACGACCTAAGGAACCATAGTAACCACCCCGCCATGATCGTTCCTCATTTTTTGCGTTTTTCGGCAAAACAACTAGAATTCCGCGCGATTCCCATATTTTTGTGTGTTATAGCCCACGCCTTCCGAGTGTGCACGGGACCTCCTGACCCCTATCGCCTAAAATTTTTTCGGACTATCAAATACGACCTAAGGAACCATAGTATCTGCCTCGCCATGATCGTTCCACATTTTTTGCATTTTTTGGCCAAACAACTAGAATTCCGCGCGATTCCCATATTTTTGTGTGTTATAGTCCACGCCTTCCGAGTGGTCCCGGGACCTCCTGACCCCTATCGCCTAAAATTTTTTCGGACTATCAAATACGACCTAAGGAACCATAGTATCCGCCCCGCCATGATCGTTCCTCATTTTTTGCGTTTTTCGGCCGAACAACTAGAATTCCGCGCGATTCCCATATTTTTTCCCAAGCCTTCCGAGTGGTCCCGGGACCTCCGGACCCCTATCGCCTAATATTTTTCCGGACTATCAAATAAGACCAAAGGAACCATAGTCACTGCCCTGTCAAGATCTTTCCACATTTTTTGCATGTTACTGAAAAAGACCTAGAATTTTGCCCGATTCCCATATTTTCGTGTGCTATACCCACGCATTCCGAGTGGTCCCAAGAGCCGCGGACCCCGATCGCCTAAAAATTTTCCAGGCAATCAAATACGACCTAAGGAACAATAGTATTCGTCCCGCCATGATCATTCCTTATTTTTTGCATTTTTCGGCGAAACAACTAGAATTCCGCGCGATTGCCATATTTTTGTGTGTTATAGCCCACACCTTCCGAGTGGTCCCGGGACCTCCGGACCCCTATCGCCTAAAATTTTTCCGGACTATCAAATACGACCTAAGGAACCATAGTATCCGCCCCGCCATGATCGTTCCTCATTTTTTGTGTTTTTCGGCCAAACAACTAGAATTCCGCGCGATCCCATATTTTTGTGTGTTATAGCCCACGCCTTCCGAGTGGTCCCGGGTCTCCGGACCCCTATCGCCTAAATTTTTTCCGGACTATCAAATAAGACCTAAGGAACCATAATCAATGCCCAGCCATGATCGTTCCCAGTTTTTTCTATTTTTCGGCCTAAAAACTAGAATTCCGTGCGATTCCCATATTTTCGTGTCCTATAGCCCACGCCTTCCAAGTGAACCCGGGAACTCCGGACCCCTATCGCCTAAAATTTTTCCGGACTATCAAATACGACCTAAGGAACCAAAGTCACCGCCCAGCCATGATCATTCCTCATTTGTTGCGTTTTTCGGCCAAACAACTAGAATTCCGCCCGATTACAATATTTTTGTGTGCTATTGCCCACCCTTCCAAGTGGTTCCGGGACCCCCGGACCCCGATCGCTTAAAATTTTTCCGAGCCGTCAAATACGACCTAAGGAACCATAGTAACCGCCCTGCCATCATCGTTTCTCATTTTTTGTATTTTTCGGCCAAAAAACTAGAATTACGCCCGATTCCCATATTTTCGTGTGCTATACCCACGCCTTCCAAGTGGTCCGGGGAGCCGCGGACCCCGATCGCCTAAAATTTTTTCGTACTATCAAATACGACTTAAGGTACTATAGTCACCGCCCCACCATGATCGTTCCAAATACGTTGCACTTTTCGGCCAAAAAACTAGAACTCCGCGCGATTTGCATATTTTAGTGTGCTATAGCTTACGCCTTCCGAGTGGTCCCGGGAGCCGTGGACCCCGATCGCCTAAAATTTTCCGGGCCATCAAATATGACCTAAGGAACCATAGTCACCGCCCCACCATGATCGTTCCTCATTTATTGCGTTTTTGGCCAAAAAACTAGAATTCCGCTCGATTACCATATTTTTGTGTGCTATTGCCCACGCCTTCCGAGTGGGCCGGGCCGCCGGTCTCGGATTGCCTAAAAACTTTTCGGGCTATCAATTAAGACCTAAGGAACCATAGTCACCGCCCCGCCATGATCGTTCCTCATTTTTTGTGTTTTTCGGCCAAACAACTAGAATTCCGCGCGAACCCATATTTTTGTGTGTTATAGCCCACGCCTTCCGAGTGGTCCCGGGTCTCCGGACCCCTATCGCCTAAATTTTTTCCAGACTGTCAAATAAGACCTAAGGAACAATAGTCACCGCCCAGCCATGATCGTTCCTAGTTTTTTCTGTTTTTCGGCCAAAAGACTAGAATTCCTCGCGATTCCCATATTTTCGTGTCCTATGGCCCACGCCTTCCAAGTGAACCCGGGAACTCCGGACCCCTATCGCCTAAACTTTTTCCGGACTATCAAATACGACCTAAGGAACCATAGTCACCGCCCAGCCATGATCATTCCTCATTTGTTGCGTTTTTCGGCCAAACAACTAGAATTCCGCCCGATTACAATACTTTTGTGTGCTATTGCCCACCCTTCCAAGTGGTTCCGGGACCCCCGGACCCTGATCGCTTAAAATTTTTCCGGGCCGTCAAATACGACCTAAGGAACCATAGTAACCGCCCCGCCATCATCGTTTCTCATTTTCTGCATTTTTCGGCCAAAAAACTAGAATTACGCCCGATTCCCATATTTTCGTGTGCTATACCCACGCCTTCCAAGTGGTCCGGGGAGCCGCAGACCCCGATCGCCTAAAATTTTTCCGGACTATCAAATACGACCTAAGGTACCATAGTCACCGCCCCACCATGATCGTTCCAAATGCTTTGCATTTTTCGGCCAAAAAATTAGAACTCCGCGCGATTTGCATATTTTAGTGTGCTATAGCTTACGCCTTCCGAGTGGTCCCGGGAGCCGTGGACCCCGATCGCCTAAAATTTTCCGGGCCATCAAATATGACCTAAGGAACCATAGTCGCTGCCCCGCCATGATCGTTCCTCATTTATTGCGTTTTTCGGCCAAAAAACTAGAATTCCGCTCGATTACCATATTTTTGTGTGCTATTGCCCACGCCTTCCGAGTGGGCCGGGCCACCGGTCTCGGATCGCCTAAAAAATTTTCGGGCCATCAATTAAGACCTAAGGAACCATAGTCACTGCCTCGCCATGATCGTTCCTCATTTTTTGCATTTTTTGGCCAAAAAACTAGAATTCTGCCCGATTCCCATATTGTTGTGTGCTATCGCCCACGCCTTCCGAGTGGGTCGGGCCCCCCGGAGCCGGACCGCCTAAAAATTTTCCGGACTATGAAATACGACCTAAGGAACCATAGTCACCGCCCGCCATGATCGTTCTTAGTCTTTTGCGTTTTTCAGCCAAAAAACTAGAATTTCGCGCGATTTCCATATTTTCGTGTGCTTTAGCCCACGTCTTCCAAGGGGTCCCGGGAACCCCGAACCCCGATCGCCTAAAAATTTTCCGGGCCATCAAATACGACCTAAGGAACCATAGTAACCACCCCGCCAATGATCGTTCCTCATTTTTTGCATTTTTCGGCCAAACAACTAGAATTCCGCGCGATTCCCATATTTTTGTGTGTTATAGCCCACGCCTTCCGAGTGGTCCCGGGACCTCCTGACCCCTATCGCCTAAAATTTTTCCGGACTATCAAATACGACCTAAGGAACCATAGTATCCGACCCACCATGATCGTTCCTCATTTTTTGCGTTTTTCGGCCAAACAACTAGAATTCCGCGCGATTCCCATATTTTTGTGTGTTATATCCCACGCCTTCCGAGTGGTCCCGGGACCTCCGGACCCCTATCGCATAATATTTTTCCGAACTATCAAATAAGACCAAAGGAACCATAGTCACTGCCCTGCCAAGATCTTTCCACATTTTTTGCATGTTACTGAAAAAGACCTAGAATTTCGCCCGATTCCCTTTTTTCGTATGCTATACCCACGCATTCCGAGTGGTCCCAAGAGCCGCTGACCCTGATCGCCTAAAATTTTTCCTGTCAATCAAATACGACCTAAGGAACTATAGTATCCTCCCCGCCATGATCGTTCCTTATTTTTTGCGTTTTTTGTCCAAACAACTAGAATTCCGCGTGATTCCCATATTTTTGTGTGTTATGGCCCACACCTTCCGAGTGGTCCCGGGACCTCCGGACCCCTATCGCCTAAAATTTTTTCGGACTATCAAATACGACCTAAGGAACCATAGTATCCGCCCCGCCATGATCGTTCCTCATTTTTTGCGTTTTTCGGCCAAACAACTAGAATTCCGCGCGATTCCCATATTTTTGTGTGTTATAGCCTACGCCTTCCGAGTGGTCCCGGGACCTCCTGACCCCTATCGCCTAAAATTTTTTCGGACTATCAAATACGACCTAAGGAACCATAGTATCCGACCCACCATGATCGTTCCTCATTTTTTGCGTTTTTCGGCCAAACAACTAGAATTCCGCGCGATTCCCATATTTTTGTGTGTTATATCCCACGCCTTCTGAGTGGTCCCGGGACCTCCGGACCCCTATCGCCTAATATTTTTCCGGACTATCAAATAAGACCAAAGGAACCATAGTCACATTCCTGCCAAGATCTTTCCACATTTTTTGCATGTTACTGAAAAAGACCTAGAATTTCGCTCGATACCCATTTTTTCGTATGCTATACCCACGCATTCCGAGTGGTCCCAAGAGCCGCTGACCCCGATCGCCTAAAATTTTTCCTGGCAATCAAATACGACCTAAGGAACTATAGTATCCGCCCCGCCATGATCGTTCCTTATTTTTTGCGTTTTTTGTCCAAACAACTAGAATTCCGCTCGATTCCCATATTTTTGTGTGTAATGGCCCACACCTTCCGAGTGGTCCCGGGACCTCCGGACCCCAATCGCCTAAAATTTTTCCGGACTATCAAATACGACCTAAGGAACCATAGTATCCGCACCGCCATGATCGTTCCTCATTTTTTGTGATTTTCGGCCAAACAACTAGAATTCCGCGCGATCCCATATTTTTGTGTGTTATAGCCCACGCCTTCCGAGTGGTCCCGGGTCTCCAGACCCCTATCGCCTAAAATTTTTCTGGACTATCAAATAAGACCTAAGGAACCATAGTCACCGCCCAGCCATGATCGTTCCTAGTTTTTTCTGTTTTTCGGCCAAAAAACTAGAATTCCGCGCGATTCCCATATTTTCGTGTCGTATAGCCCACGCCTTCCAAGTGAACCTGGGAACTCCGGACCCCTATCGCCTAAAATTTATCCGGACTATCAAATACGACCTAAGGAACCATAGTCACCGCCCAGCCATGATCATTCCTCATTTGTTGCGTTTTTCGACCAAAAAACTAGAATTCCGCCCGATTACAATATTTTTGTGTGCTATTGCCCACCCTTCCAAGTTGTTCCGGGACCCACTGACCCCGATCGCCTAAAATTTTTCCGGGCCATCAAATACGACCTAAGGAACCATAGTAACCACCTCGCCATGATCGTTCCTCATTTTTTGCATTTTTCGGCCAAACAACTAGAATTCCGCGCGATTCCCATATTTTTGAGTGTTATAGCCCACGCCTTCCGAGTGGTCCCGGGACCTCCTGACCCCTATCGCCTATTTTTTTTCCTGACTATCAAATACGACCTAAGGAACCATAGTATCCGCCCCGCCATGATCGTTCCTCATTTTTTGCATTTTTCGGCCAAACAACTAGAATTTCGCGCGATTCCCCTATTTTTGTGTGTTATAGCCCACGCCTTCCGAGCGGTCCCGGGTCTCCGGACCCCTATCGCCTAATATTTTTCCGGACTATCAAATAAGACCAAAGGAACCATAGTCACCGCCCTGCCAAGATCTTTCCAAATTATTTGCATGTTACTGAAAGAGACCTAGAATTTCGCCCGATTCCCATATTTTCGTGTGCTATACCCACGCATTCCGAGTGGTCCCAAGAGCCGCGGACCCCGATCGCCTAAAATTTTTTCGGGCAATCAAATATGACCTAAGGAACCATAGTATCCGCCCCACCATGATCGTTCCTTATTTTTTGCGATTTTCGGCCAAACAACTAGAATTCCGCGCGATTCCCATATTTTTGTGTGTTATAGCCCACACCTTCCGAGTGGTCCCGGGACCTCCGGACCCCTATCGCCTAAAAATTTTTCGGACTATCAAATACGACCTAAGGAACCATAGTATCCACCCCGCCATGATCGTTCCTCATTTTTTGTGTTTTTCGGCCAAACAACTAGAATTCCGTGCGATCCCATATTTTTGTGTGTTATAGCCCACGCCTTCCGAGTGGTCCCGGGTCTCTGGACCCCTATCGCCTAAAATTTTTTCGGACTATCAAATACGACCTAAGGAACCATAGTCAACGCCCCGCCATGATCGTTCCTCATTTTTTGCGTTTTTCGTCCAAACAACTAGAATTCCGCGCGATTCCCATATTTTTGGCCACGCCTTCCGAGTGGTCCCGGGAACTCCGGACCCCTATCGCCTAAAATTTTTCCGTACTATCAAATACGACCTAAGGAACCATAGTATCCGCCCCGCCATGATCGTTCCTCATTTTTTGCGTTTTTCGGCCAAACAACTAGAATTTCGCGCGATTCCCATATTTTTGTGTGTTATAGCCCACGCCATCCGAGTGGTCCCGGGACCTCCGGACCCCTATCGCCAAAAATTTTTCCGGACTATCAAATACGACCTAAGGAACCATAGTATCCACCCCGCCATGCTCGTTCCTCATTTTTGTGTTTTTCGGCCAAACAACTAGAATTCTGTGCGATCCCATATGTTTGTGTGTATAGCCCACGCCTTCCGAGTGGTCCCGGGTCTCTGGACCCCTATCGCCTAAATTTTTTTCGGACTATCAAATATGACCTAAGGAAACATAGTCACCGCCCCGCCATGATCGTTCCTCATTTTTTGCGTTTTTCGTCCAAACAACTAGAATTCAGCGCGATTCCCATATTTTTGGCCACGCCTTCCGAGTGGTCCCGGGAACTCCGGACCCCTATCGCCTAAAATTTTTCCGTACTATCAAATACGACCTAAGGAACCATAGTATCCACCCCGCCATGATCGTTCCTCATTTTTTGTGTTTTTCGGCCAAACAACTAGAATTCCGTGCGATCCCATATTTTTGTGTGTTATAGCCCACGCCTTCCGAGTGGTCCCGGGACCTCCTGACCCCTATCGCCTAAAATTTTTCCGGACTATCAAATACGACCTAAGGAACCATAGTATCCGACCCACCATGATCGTTCCTCATTTTTTGCGTTTTTCGGCCAAACAACTAGAATTCCGCGCGATTCCCATATTTTTGTGTGTTATATCCCACGCCTTCCGAGTGGTCCCGGGACCTCCGGACCCCTATCGCATAATATTTTTCCGAACTATCAAATAAGACCAAAGGAACCATAGTCACTGCCCTGCCAAGATCTTTCCACATTTTTTGCATGTTACTGAAAAAGACCTAGAATTTCGCCCGATTCCCTTTTTTCGTATGCTATACCCACGCATTCCGAGTGGTCCCAAGAGCCGCTGACCCTGATCGCCTAAAATTTTTCCTGTCAATCAAATACGACCTAAGGAACTATAGTATCCTCCCCGCCATGATCGTTCCTTATTTTTTGCGTTTTTTGTCCAAACAACTAGAATTCCGCGTGATTCCCATATTTTTGTGTGTTATGGCCCACACCTTCCGAGTGGTCCCGGGACCTCCGGACCCCTATCGCCTAAAATTTTTTCGGACTATCAAATACGACCTAAGGAACCATAGTATCCGCCCCGCCATGATCGTTCCTCATTTTTTGCGTTTTTCGGCCAAACAACTAGAATTCCGCGCGATTCCCATATTTTTGTGTGTTATAGCCTACGCCTTCCGAGTGGTCCCGGGACCTCCTGACCCCTATCGCCTAAAATTTTTTCGGACTATCAAATACGACCTAAGGAACCATAGTATCCGACCCACCATGATCGTTCCTCATTTTTTGCGTTTTTCGGCCAAACAACTAGAATTCCGCGCGATTCCCATATTTTTGTGTGTTATATCCCACGCCTTCTGAGTGGTCCCGGGACCTCCGGACCCCTATCGCCTAATATTTTTCCGGACTATCAAATAAGACCAAAGGAACCATAGTCACATTCCTGCCAAGATCTTTCCACATTTTTTGCATGTTACTGAAAAAGACCTAGAATTTCGCTCGATACCCATTTTTTCGTATGCTATACCCACGCATTCCGAGTGGTCCCAAGAGCCGCTGACCCCGATCGCCTAAAATTTTTCCTGGCAATCAAATACGACCTAAGGAACTATAGTATCCGCCCCGCCATGATCGTTCCTTATTTTTTGCGTTTTTTGTCCAAACAACTAGAATTCCGCTCGATTCCCATATTTTTGTGTGTAATGGCCCACACCTTCCGAGTGGTCCCGGGACCTCCGGACCCCAATCGCCTAAAATTTTTCCGGACTATCAAATACGACCTAAGGAACCATAGTATCCGCACCGCCATGATCGTTCCTCATTTTTTGTGATTTTCGGCCAAACAACTAGAATTCCGCGCGATCCCATATTTTTGTGTGTTATAGCCCACGCCTTCCGAGTGGTCCCGGGTCTCCAGACCCCTATCGCCTAAAATTTTTCTGGACTATCAAATAAGACCTAAGGAACCATAGTCACCGCCCAGCCATGATCGTTCCTAGTTTTTTCTGTTTTTCGGCCAAAAAACTAGAATTCCGCGCGATTCCCATATTTTCGTGTCGTATAGCCCACGCCTTCCAAGTGAACCTGGGAACTCCGGACCCCTATCGCCTAAAATTTATCCGGACTATCAAATACGACCTAAGGAACCATAGTCACCGCCCAGCCATGATCATTCCTCATTTGTTGCGTTTTTCGACCAAAAAACTAGAATTCCGCCCGATTACAATATTTTTGTGTGCTATTGCCCACCCTTCCAAGTTGTTCCGGGACCCACTGACCCCGATCGCCTAAAATTTTTCCGGGCCATCAAATACGACCTAAGGAACCATAGTAACCACCTCGCCATGATCGTTCCTCATTTTTTGCATTTTTCGGCCAAACAACTAGAATTCCGCGCGATTCCCATATTTTTGAGTGTTATAGCCCACGCCTTCCGAGTGGTCCCGGGACCTCCTGACCCCTATCGCCTATTTTTTTTCCTGACTATCAAATACGACCTAAGGAACCATAGTATCCGCCCCGCCATGATCGTTCCTCATTTTTTGCATTTTTCGGCCAAACAACTAGAATTTCGCGCGATTCCCCTATTTTTGTGTGTTATAGCCCACGCCTTCCGAGCGGTCCCGGGTCTCCGGACCCCTATCGCCTAATATTTTTCCGGACTATCAAATAAGACCAAAGGAACCATAGTCACCGCCCTGCCAAGATCTTTCCAAATTATTTGCATGTTACTGAAAGAGACCTAGAATTTCGCCCGATTCCCATATTTTCGTGTGCTATACCCACGCATTCCGAGTGGTCCCAAGAGCCGCAGACCCCGATCGCCTAAAATTTTTTCGGGCAATCAAATATGACCTAAGGAACCATAGTATCCGCCCCACCATGATCGTTCCTTATTTTTTGCGATTTTCGGCCAAACAACTAGAATTCCGCGCGATTCCCATATTTTTGTGTGTTATAGCCCACACCTTCCGAGTGGTCCCGGGACCTCCGGACCCCTATCGCCTAAAAATTTTTCGGACTATCAAATACGACCTAAGGAACCATAGTATCCACCCCGCCATGATCGTTCCTCATTTTTTGTGTTTTTCGGCCAAACAACTAGAATTCCGTGCGATCCCATATTTTTGTGTGTTATAGCCCACGCCTTCCGAGTGGTCCCGGGTCTCTGGACCCCTATCGCCTAAAATTTTTTCGGACTATCAAATACGACCTAAGGAACCATAGTCAACGCCCCGCCATGATCGTTCCTCATTTTTTGCGTTTTTCGTCCAAACAACTAGAATTCCGCGCGATTCCCATATTTTTGGCCACGCCTTCCGAGTGGTCCCGGGAACTCCGGACCCCTATCGCCTAAAATTTTTCCGTACTATCAAATACGACCTAAGGAACCATAGTATCCGCCCCGCCATGATCGTTCCTCATTTTTTGCGTTTTTCGGCCAAACAACTAGAATTTCGCGCGATTCCCATATTTTTGTGTGTTATAGCCCACGCCATCCGAGTGGTCCCGGGACCTCCGGACCCCTATCGCCTAAAATTTTTCCGGACTATCAAATACGACCTAAGGAACCATAGTATCCACCCCGCCATGCTCGTTCCTCATTTTTGTGTTTTTCGGCCAAACAACTAGAATTCTGTGCGATCCCATATGTTTGTGTGTATAGCCCACGCCTTCCGAGTGGTCCCGGGTCTCTGGACCCCTATCGCCTAAATTTTTTTCGGACTATCAAATATGACCTAAGGAAACATAGTCACCGCCCCGCCATGATCGTTCCTCATTTTTTGCGTTTTTCGTCCAAACAACTAGAATTCAGCGCGATTCCCATATTTTTGGCCACGCCTTCCGAGTGGTCCCGGGAACTCCGGACCCCTATCGCCTAAAATTTTTCCGTACTATCAAATACGACCTAAGGAACCATAGTATCCGCCCCGCTATGATCGTTCCTCATTTTTTGCGTTTTTCGGCCAAACAACTAGAATTTTGCGCGATTCCCATATTTTTGTGTGTTATAGCCCACGCCTTCCGAGTGGTCCCAGGACATCCGGACCCCTATCGCCTAATATTTTTCCGGACTATCAAATAAGACCTAAGGAACCATAGTCACCGCCCTGTCAAGGTCTTTCCACATTTTTTGCATGTTACTGAAAAAGACCTAGAATTTCGCCCGATTCCCATATTTTTGTGTGCTATGCCCACGCATTCTGAGTGGTCCCAAGAGCCGCGGACCCAGATCGCCTAAAATTTTTCCGGGCAATCAAATACAACCTAAGGAACCATAGTATCTGCCCCGCCATGATCGTTCCTTATTTTCTGCGATTTTCGGCCAAACAACTAGAATTCCGCGCGATTCCCATATTTTTGTGTGTTATAGCCCACACCTTCCGAGTGGTCCCGGGACCTCCGGACCACTATCGCCTAAATTTTTTCCGGACTATCAAATATGACCTAAGGAACCATAGTATCCACCCCGCCATGATCGTTCCTCATTTTTTGTGTTTTTCGGCCAAACAACTAGAATTCCGTGCGATCCCAAATTTTTGTGTGTTATAGCCCACGCCTTCCGAGTGGTCAAGGGTCTCTGGACCCCTATCGCCTAAAATTTTTCCGGACAATCAAATAAGAAATAAGGAACCATAGTAACCACCCAGCCATGATCGTTCCTAGTTTTTTCTATTTTTCGGCCAAAAAACTAGAAATCCGCGCGATTCCCATATTTTCGTGTCCTATAGCACACGCCTTCCAAGTGAACGCGGGATCTCCGGACCCCTATCGCCTAAAATTTTTCCGGACTATCAAATACGACCTAAGGACCCATAGTATCCGCCCCGCCATGATCGTTCCTCATTTTTTGCGTTTTTCGGCAAAACAACTTGAATTTCGCGCGATTCCCATATTTTTGTGTGTTATAGCCCACGCCTTCCGAGTGGTCCCGGGACCTCCGGACCCCTATCGCCTAATATTTTTCTGGACTATCAAATAAGACCTAAGGAACCATAGTCACCGCCCTGTCAAGATCTTTCCACATTTTTTGCATGTTACTGAAAAAGACCTAGAATTTTGCCCGATTCCCATATTTTTGTGTGCTATTGCCCACGCCTTCCGAGTGGTCCCAAGAGCCACGGATCCCGATCGCCTAAAATTTTTCCTGGCAATCAAATACGACCTAAGGAACCATAGTATCCGTCACACCATGAATGTTCCTTATTTTTTGCATTTTTCGGCCAAACAACTAGAATTCCGCGCGATTCCCATATTTTTGTGTGTTATAGCCCACACCTTCCGAGTGGTCCCGGGACCTACGGACCCCTATCGCCTAAAATTTTTCCGGACTATCAAATACGACCTAAGGAACCATAGTATCCGCCCCGCCATGATCGTTCCTCATTTTTTGTGTTTTTCGGCCAAACAACTAGAATTCCGCGCGATCCCATATTTTTGTGTGATATATAGCCCACGCCTTACGAGTGGTCCTGGGTCTCCGGACCCCTATCACCTAAAAATTTTCCGGACTATCAAATAAGACCTAAGGAACCATAGTCACCGCCTAGCCATGATCGTTCCTAGTTTTTTCTATTTTTCAGCCAAAAAAATAGAATTCCGCGCGATTCCCATATTTTCGTGTCCTATAGCCCACGCCTACCAAGTGAACCCGGGAAATCCGGACCCCTATCGCCTAAAATTTTTTCGGACTATCAAATACGACCTAAGGAACCATAGTATCCACCCCGCCATGATTGTTCCTCATTTTTTGTGTTTTTCGGCCAAACAACTAGAATTCCGTGCGATCCCATATTTTTGTGTGTTATAGCCCACGCCTTCCGAGTGGTCCCGGGTCTCTGGACCCCTATCGCCTAAAATTTTTTCGGACTATCAAATACGACCTAAGGAACCATAGTCACCGCCCCGCCATGATCGTTCCTCATTTTTTGCGTTTTTCGTCCAAACAACTAGAATTCCGCGCGATTCCCATATTTTTGGCCACGCCTTCCGAGTGGTCCCGGGAACTCCGGACCCCTATCGCCTAAAATTTTTCCGTACTATCAAATACGACCTAAGGAACCATAGTATCCGCCCCGCCATGATCGTTCCTCATTTTTTGCGTTTTTCGGCCAAACAACTAGAATTTCGCGCGATTCCCATATTTTTGTGTGTTATAGCCCACGCCATCCGAGTGGTCCCGGGACCTCCGGACCCCTATCGCCTAAAATTTTTCCGGACTATCAAATACGACCTAAGGAACCATAGTATCCACCCCGCCATGCTCGTTCCTCATTTTTGTGTTTTTCGGCCAAACAACTAGAATTCTGTGCGATCCCATATTTTTGTGTGTATAGCCCACGCCTTCCGAGTGGTCCCGGGTCTCTGGACCCCTATCGCCTAAATTTTTTTCGGACTATCAAATATGACCTAAGGAAACATAGTCACCGCCCCGCCATGATCGTTCCTCATTTTTTGCGTTTTTCGTCCAAACAACTAGAATTCCGCGCGATTCCCATATTTTTGGCCACGCCTTCCGAGTGGTCCCGGGAACTCCGGACCCCTACCGCCTAAAATTTTTCCGTACTATCAAATACGACCTAAGGAACCATAGTATCCGCCCCGCTATGATCGTTCCTCATTTTTTGCGTTTTTCGGCCAAACAACTAGAATTTCGCGCGATTCCCATATTTTTGTGTGTTATAGCCCACGCCTTCCGAGTGGTCCCAGGACATCCGGACCCCTATCGCCTAATATTTTTCCGGACTATCAAATAAGACCTAAGGAACCATAGTCACCGCCCTGTCAAGGTCTTTCCACATTTTTTGCATGTTACTGAAAAAGACCTAGAATTTCGCCCGATTCCCATATTTTTGTGTGCTATGCCCACGCATTCTGAGTGGTCCCAAGAGCCGCGGACCCAGATCGCCTAAAATTTTTCCGGGCAATCAAATACAACCTAAGGAACCATAGTATCCGCCCCGCCATGATCGTTCCTTATTTTCTGCGATTTTCGGCCAAACAACTAGAATTCCGCGCGATTCCCATATTTTTGTGTGTTATAGCCCACACCTTCCGAGTGGTCCCGGGACCTCCGGACCACTATCGCCTAAATTTTTTCCGGACTATCAAATATGACCTAAGGAACCATAGTATCCACCCCGCCATGATCGTTCCTCATTTTTTGTGTTTTTCGGCCAAACAACTAGAATTCCGTGCGATCCCAAATTTTTGTGTGTTATAGCCCACGCCTTCCGAGTGGTCCCGGGTCTCTGGACCCCTATCGCCTAAAATTTTTCCGGACAATCAAATAAGAAATAAGGAACCATAGTAACCACCCAGCCATGATCGTTCCTAGTTTTTTCTATTTTTCGGCCAAAAAACTAGAATTCCGCGCGATTCCCATATTTTCGTGTCCTATAGCACACGCCATCCAAGTGAACGCGGGATCTCCGGACCCCTATCGCCTAAAATTTTTCCGGACTATCAAATACGACCTAAGGACCCATAGTATCCGCCCCGCCATGATCGTTCCTCATTTTTTGCGTTTTTCGGCAAAACAACTTGAATTTCGCGCGATTCCCATATTTTTGTGTGTTATAGCCCACGCCTTCCGAGTGGTCCCGGGACCTCCGGACCCCTATCGCCTAATATTTTTCTGGACTATCAAATAAGACCTAAGGAACCATAGTCACCGCCCTGTCAAGATCTTTCCACATTTTTTGCATGTTACTGAAAAAGACCTAGAATTTTGCCCGATTCCCATATTTTTGTGTGCTATTGCCCACGCCTTCCGAGTGGTCCCAAGAGCCGCGGATCCCGATCGCCTAAAATTTTTCCTGGCAATCAAATACGACCTATGGAACCATAGTATCCGTCACACCATGATCGTTCCTTATTTTTTGCATTTTTCGGCCAAACAACTAGAATTCCGCGCGATTCCCATATTTTTGTGTGTTATAGCCCACACCTTCCGAGTGGTCCCGGGACCTACGGACCCCTATCGCCTAAAATTTTTCCGGACTATCAAATACGACCTAAGGAACCATAGTATCCGCCCCGCCATGATCGTTCCTCATTTTTTGTGTTTTTCGGCCAAACAACTAGAATTCCGCGCGATCCCATATTTTTGTGTGATATATAGCCCACGCCTTACGAGTGGTCCTGGGTCTCCGGACCCCTATCACCTAAAAATTTTCCGGACTATCAAATAAGACCTAAGGAACCATAGTCACCGCCTAGCCATGATCGTTCCTAGTTTTTTCTATTTTTCAGCCAAAAAAATAGAATTCCGCGCGATTCCCATATTTTCGTGTCCTATAGCCCACGCCTTCCAAGTGAACCCGGGAAATCCGGACCCCTATCGCCTAAAATTTTTCCGGACTATCAAATACGACCTAAGGAACCATAGTCACCGCCCAGCCATGATCATTCCTCATTTGTTGCATTTTTCGGCCAAAAAACTAGAATTCCGGCCGATTACAATATTTTTGTGTGCTATTGCCCACCCTTCCAAGTGGTTCCGGGACCCACTGACCCCGATCGCCTAAAATTTTTCCGGACTATCAAATACGACCTAAGGAACCATAGTATCCGCCCCGCCATGATCGTTCCTCATTTTTTGCGTTTTTCGGCCAAACAACTAGAATTCCGCGCGATTCCCATATTTTTGTGTGTTATAGCCCACGCCTTCCGAGTGGTCCCGGGACCTCCGGACCCCTATCGCCTAATATTTTTCCGGACTATCAAATAAGACCAAAGGAACCATAGTCACCGCCCTGTCAAGATCTTTCCACATTTTTTGCATGTTACTGAAAAAGACCTAGAATTTCGCCCGATTCCCATAATTTCGTGTGCTATACCCACGCATTCCGAGTGGTCCCAAGAGCCGCGGACCCCGATCGCCTAAAATTTTTCCGGGCAATCAAATACGACTTAAGGAACCATAGTATCCGCCCCGCCATGATCGTTCCTTCTTATTTGCAATTTTTGGCCAAACAACTAGAATTCCGCGCGATTCCCATATTTTTGTGTGTTATAGCCCACACCTTCCGAGTGGTCCCGGGACCTCCGGACCCCTATCGCCTAAAATTTTTCCGGACTATCAAATATGACCTAAGGAACCATAGTATCCACCCCGCCATGATCGTTCCTCATTTTTTGTGTTTTTCGGCCAAACAACTAGAATTCCGCGCGATTCCCATATTTTTGTGTGTTATAGCCCACGCCTTCCGAGTGGTCCCGGGTCTCTGGACCCCTATCGCCTAAAATTTTTCCGGACTATCAAATAAGACCTAAGGAACCATAGTCACCGCCCAGCCATGATCGTTCCTAGTTTTTTGCATTTTTCGGCCAAACAACTAGAATTCCGCGCGATTCCCATATTTTTGTGTGTTATATCCCACGCCTTCCGAGTGGTCCCGGGACCTCCGGACCCCTATCGCCTAATATTTTTCCGGACTATCAAATAAGACAAAAGGAACCATTTTCACCGCCCTGCCAAGATCTTTCCAAATTATTTGCATGTTACTGAAAAAGACCTAGATTTTCGCCCGATTCCCATATTTTCGTGTGCTATACCCATGCATTCCGAGTGGTCCCAAGAGCCGCGGACCCCGATCGCCTAAAACTTTTCCGGGCAATCAAATACGACCTAAGGAACCATAGTACCCGCCCCGCCATGATCGTTCCTTATATTTTGCGTTTTTCGGCCAAACAACTAGAATTCTGCGCGATTCCCATATTTTTGTGTGTTATAGCCAACACCTTCCAAGTGGTCCCGGGACCTCCGGACCCCTATCGCCTAAAATTTGTCCGGACTATCAAATACGACCTAAGGAACCATAGTATCCTCCCCGCCATGATCGTTCCTCATTTTTTGTGTTTTTCGGCCAAACAACTAGAATTCCGTGCAATCCCATATTTTTGTGTGTAATAGCCCACGCCTTCTGAGTTGTCTCGGGTCTCCGGACCCCTATAGCCTAAAATTTTTCCGGACTATCAAATAAGACCTAAGGAACCATAGTCACCGCCCAGCCATGATCGTTCCTATTTTTTTCTATTTTTCGGCCAAAAAACTAGAATTCCGCGCGATTCCCATATTTTCGTGTCCTATAGCCCACGCCTTCCAAGTGAACCCGGGAACTCCGGACCCCTATCGCCTAAAAATTTTCCGGACTATCAAATACGACCTAAGGAACCATAGTCACTGCCCAGCCATGATCATTCCTCATTTGTTGCGTTTTTCGGCCAAAAAACTAGAATTCCGCCTGATTACAATATTTTTGTGTGCTATTGGCCACCCTTCCAAGTGGTTCCGGGACCCCCGGACCCCGATCGCCTAAAATTTTTCCGGGCTGTCAAATACGACCTAAGGAACCATAGTAACCACCCCGCCATCATCGTTTCTCATTTTTTGCAGATTTTGGCCAAAAAACTATAATTACGCCCGATTCCCATATTTTCGTGTGCTATACCCACGCCTTCCAAGTGGTCCGGGGAGCCGCGGACCTCGATCGCCTAAAATTTTTCCGGACTATCAAATACGACCTAAGGTACCATAGTCAGTGCCCCACCATGATCATTCCAAATGCTTTTCATTTTTCGGCCAAAAAACTAGAACTCCGCGCGATTTGCATATTTTAGTATGCTATAGCTTACGCCTTCCGAGTGGTCCTGGGAGCCGTGGACCCCGATCGCCTAAAAATTTTCGGGCCATCAAATATGACCTAAGGAACCATAGTCACCGCCCCACCATGATCGTTCCTCATTTATTGCGTTTTTCGGCCAAAAAACTAGAATTCTGCTCGATTACCATATTTTTGTGTGTTATTGCCCCCGCCTTCCGAGTGGGCCGGGCCGCCGGACTCGGATCACCTAAAAAATTTTCGGGCCATCAATTAAGACCTAAGGAACCATAGTCACCGCCTCGCCATGATCGTTCCTCATTTTTTGCATTTTTTTGCCAAAAAACTAGAATTCCGCCCGATTCCCATATTTTTGTGTGCTATCGCCCACGCCTTCCGAGTGGGTCGGGCCCCCGGAGCCGGATCGCCTAAAAATTTTCCGGACTATCAAATAAGACCAAAGGAACCATAGTCACAGCCCTGTCAAGATCTTTCCACATTTTTTGCATGTTACTGAAAAAGACCTAGAATTCCGCGCGATTCCCATATTTTTGTGTGTTATAGCCCACGCCTTCCGAGTCGTCCCGGGACCTCCTAACCCCTATCACCTAAAATTTTTCCAGACTATCAAATATGACCTAAGGAACCATAGTATCCGCCCCGCCATGATCGTTCCTCATTTTTTGCGTTTTTCGGCCAAACAACTAGAATTCCGCGCGATTCCCATATTTTTGTGTGTTATATCCCACGCCTTCCCAGTGGTCCCGGGACCTCCGGACCCCTATCGCCTAAAATTTTTCCAGACTATAAAATACGACCTAAGGAACCATAGTATCCGCCCCGCTATGATCGTTCCTCATTTTTTGTGTTTTTCGGCCAAACAACTAGAATTCCGCGCGATCCCATATTTTTGTGTATTATAGCCCACGCCTTCCGAGTGGTCCCGGGTCTCCGGACCCCTATCGCCTAATTTTTTTCCGGACTACCAAATAAGACCTAAGGAACCATAGTCACCACCCAGCCATGATCGTTCTATGTTTTTTCTGTTTTTCGGCCAAAAAACTAGAATTCCGCGCGATTCCCATATTTTCGTGTCCTATAGCCCACGCCTTCCAAGTGAACCCGGGAACTCCAGACCCCTATCGCCTAAAATTTTTCCGGACTATCAAATACGACCTAAGGAACAATAGTCACCGCCCAACCATGATCATTCCTCATTTGTTGCGTTTTTCGGCCAAAAAACTAGAATTCCGCCCGATTACAATATTTTTGTGTGCTATTGCCCACCCTTCCAAGTGGTTCCGGGACCCCCGGACCCCGATCGCCTAAAATTTTTTCGGGCCGTCAAATACGACCTAAGGAACCATAGTAACCGCCCCGCCATCATCGTTTCTCATTTTTTGCATTTTTCGGCCTAAAAACTAGAATTACGCCCGATTCCCATATTTTCGTGTGCTATACCCACGCCTTCCAATTGGTCCGGGGAGCCACGGACCCCGATCGCCTAAAAATTTTCCGGACTATCAAATACGACCTAAGGTACCATAGTCACTGCCCCACCATGATCGTTCCAAATGCTTTGTATTTTTCGGCCAAAAAACTAGATCTCCGCGCGATTTTCATATTTTAGTGTGCTATAGCTTACGCCTTCCGAGTGGTCCCGGGAGCCGTGGACCCCGATCGCCTAAAATTTTCCGGGCCATCAAATATGACCTAAGGAACCATAGACACCGCCCCGCCATGATCGTTCCTCATTTATTGCGTTTTTCGGCCAAAAAACTAGAATTCCGCTCGATTACCATATTTTTGTGTGCTATTGCCCACGCTTTCAGAGTGGGCCGGGCCGCCGGTCTCGGATCGCCTAAAAAATTTTCGGGCCATCAATTAAGACCTAAGGAACCATAGTCACCGCCTCGCCATGATCGTTCCTCATTTTTTGCATTTTTTGGCCAAAAAACTAGAATTCCGCCCGATTTCCTTATTTTAATGTGCTATCGCCCACGCCTTCTGAGTGGGTCGGGCCCCCCGGAGCCGGATCGCCTAAAAATTTTCCGGACTGTCAAATATGACCTATGGAACCATAGTCACCGCCCCGCCATCATCGTTCCTAGTCTTTTGCATTTTTCAGCCAAAAAACTAGAATTTCGTGCGATTTCCATATTTTCGTGTGCTTTAGCCCACGCCTTCCAAGGGTCCCGGGAACCCCGAACCCCGATCGCCTAAAAATTTTCTGGGCCATCAAATACGACCTAAGGAACCATAGTAACCACCCCGCCATGATCATTCCTCATTTTTTGCGTTTTTCGGCAAAACAACTAGAATTCCGCGCGATTCCCATATTTTTGTGTGTTACAGCCCACGCCTTCCGAGTGGTCCCGGGACCTCCTGACCCCTATCGCATAAAATTTTTTCGGACTATCAAATATGACCTAAGGAACCATAGTATCCGCCCCGCCATGATCGTTCCTCATTTTTTGCATTTTTCGGCCAAACAATTAGAATTCCGCGCGATTTCTATATTTTTGTGTGTTATAGCCCACGCCTTCCGAGTGGTCCCGGGACCTCCGGACCCCTATCGTCTAATATTTTTCCGGACTATCAAATAAGACCTAAGGAACCATAGTCACCACCCTGTCAAGATCTTTCCACATTTTTTGCATGTTACTGAAAAAGACCTAGAATTTCGCCCGATTCCCATATTTACGTGTGCTATTGCCCACGCCTTCCGAGTGGTCCCAAGAGCCGCGGACCCCGATCGCCTAAAATTTTTCGGGCAATCAAATACGACCTAAGGAACCATAGTATCTTCCACGCCATGATCGTTCCTTATTTTTTGCATTTTTCGGCAAACAACTAGAATTCTGCGCGATTCCCATATATTTGTTTTTTATAGCCCACACATTCCGAGTGGTCCCGGGACCTCCGGACCCCTATCGCCTAAAATTTTTCCAGACTATCAAATATGACCTAAGGAACCATAGTATCCGCCCCGCCATGGTCGTTCCTCATTTTTGTCGTTTTTCGGCCAAACAACTAGAATTCCGCGCGATCCCATATTTTTGTGTGTTATATAGCCCACGCCTTCCGAGTGGTCCCGGGTCTCCGGACCCCTATCGCCTAAAATTTTTCCGGACTATCAAATAAGACCTAAGGAACCATAGTCACCGCCCAGCCATGATCGTTCCTAGTTTTTTCCGTTTTTCGGCAAAAAAACTAGAATTCCGCGCGATTCCCATATTTTCGTGTCCTATAGCCCACGCCTTCCAAGTGAACCCGGGAACTCCGGACCCCTATCGCCTAAAATTTTTCCGGACTATCAAATACGACCTAAGGAACCATAGTCACCGCCCAGCCATGATCATTCCTCATTTGTTGGGTTTTTCGGCCAAAAAACTAGAATTCCGCCCGATTACAATATTTTTGTGTGCTATTGCCCACCCTTCCAAGTGGTTCCGGGACCCACTAACCCCGATCGCCTAAAATTTTTCGGGCCACCAAATATGACCTAAGGAACCATAGTCACCGCCCCGCCATGATCGTTCCTCATTTATTGCGTTTTTCGGCCAAAAAACTAGAATTCCGCTCGATTACCATATTTTTGTGTGCTATTGCCCACGCCTTCAGAGTGGGCCGGGCCGCCGGTCTCGGATCGCCTAAAAAGTTTTCGGGCCATCAATTAAGACCTAAGGAACCATAGTCACCGCCTCGCCATGATCGTTCCTCATTTTTTGCATTTTTTGGCCAAAAAACTAGAATTCCGCCCGATTCCCATATTTTTGTGTGCTATCGCCCACGCCTTCCGAGTGGGTCGGGCCCCCGGAGCCGGATCGCCTAAAAATTTTCTGGACTATCAAATACGACCTAAGGAACCATAGTCACCGCCCCGCCATAATCGTTCCTAGTCTTTTGCGTTTTTCATCCAAAAAACTAGAATTTCGCGCGATTTCCATATTTTCGTGTGCTTTAGCCCACGCCTTCCAAGGGGTCCCGGGAACCCCGAACCTCGATCGCCTAAAAAATTTCCGGGCCATCAAATACGACCTAAGGAACCATAGTAACCACCTCGCCATGATCGTTCCTCATTTTTTGCGATTTTCGGCCAAACAACTAGAATTCCGCGCTATTACCATATTTTTGTGTGTTATAGCCCACGCCTTCCGAGTGGTCCCGGGACCTCCTGACCCCTATCGCCTAAAATTTTTCCGGACTATCAAATATGACCTAAGGAACCATAGTATCCGCCCCGCCATGATCGTTCCTAATTTTTTGCATTTTTCGGGCAAACAACTAGAATTCCGCGCGATTCCCATATTTTTGTGTGTTATAGCCCACGCCTTCCGAGTGGTCCCGGGACCTCCGGACCCCTATCGTCTAGTATTTTTCCGGACTATCAAATAAGACCTAAGAAACCATAGTCACCGCCCTGTCAAGATCTTTCCACATTTTTTGCATGTTACTGAAAAAGACCTAGAATTTCGCCCGATTCCCATATTTACGTGTGCTATTGCCCACGCCTTCCGAGTGGTCCCAAGAGCCGCGGACCCCGATCGCCTAAAATTTGTTCGGGCAATCAAATACGACCTAAGGAACCATAGTATCTTCCACGCCATGATCGTTCCTTATTTTTTGCATTTTTCGGCAAACAACTAGAATTTCGCGCGATTCCCATATTTTTGTTTTTTATAGCCCACACATTCCGAGTGGTCCCGGGACCTCCGAACCCCTATCGCCTAAAATTTTTTCGGACTATCAAATATGACCTAAGGAACCATAGTATCCGCCCCACCATGATCGTTCCTCATTTTTTGTGTTTTTCGGCCAAACAACTAGAATTCCGCGCGTTCCCATATTTTTGTGTGTTATATAGCCCACGCCTTCCGAGTGGTCCCGGGTCTCCGGACCCCTATCGCCTAAAATTTTTCTGGACTATCAAATAAGACCTAAGGAACCCTAGTCACCGCCCAGCCATGATCGTTCCTAGTTTTTTTCTGTTTTTCGGCCAAAAAACTAGAATTCCGCGCGATTCCCATATTTTCGTGTCCTATAGCCCACGCCTTCCAAGTGAACCCGGGAACTCCGGACCCCTATCGCCTAAAATTTTTCCGGACTATCAAATACGACCTAAGGAACCATAGTCACCGCCCAGCCATGATCATTCCTCATTTGTTGCATTTTTCGGCCAAAAAACTAGAATTCCGCCCGATTACAATATTTTTGTGTGCTATTGCCCACCCTTCCAAGTGGTTCCGGGACCCACTAACCCCGATCGCCTAAAAATTTTTCGGGCCATCAAATATGACCTAAGGAACCATAGTAACCACCTCGCCATGATCGTTCCTCATTTGTTTCATTTTTCGGCCAAACAACTAGAATTCCGCGCGATTCCCATATTTTTGTGTGTTATAGCCCACGCCTTCCGAGTCGTCCCGGGACCTCCTGACCCCTATCGCCTAAAATTTTTCCGGACTATCAAATACAACCTAAGGAACCATAATATCCGCCCCGCCATGATTGTTCCTCATTTTTTGCGTTTTTCGGCCAAACAACTAGAATTCCGCGCGATTCCCATATTTTTGTGTGTTATATCCCACGCCTTCCGAGTGATCCCGGGACCTCCGGACCCCTATCGCCTAATATTTTTTTGGACTATCAAATAAGACCAAAGGAACTATAGTCACCGCCCTGCCAAGATCTTTCCAAAGTTTTTGCATGTTACTGAAAAAGACCTAGAATTTCGCCCGATTCCCATATTTTCGTGTGCTATACCCACGCATTCCGAGTGGTCCCAAGAGCAGCGGACCCCGATCGCCTAAATTTTTTCTGGGCAATCAAATACGACCTAAAGAACCATAGTATCCGCCCCGCCATGACCGTTCTTTATTTTTTGCATTTTCGGCCAAACAACTAGAGTTCCGCGCGATTCCCATTATTTTTGTGTGTTATAGCCCTCACCTTCTGAGTGGTCCCGGGACCTCCGGATCCCTATCGACTAAAATTTTTCCGGACTATCAAATACGACCTAAGGAACCATAGTATCCGCCCCGCCATGATCGTTCCTCATTTTTTGTGTTTTTCGGCCAAACAACTAGAATTCCGCGCGATCCCATATTTTCCCACGCCTTCCGAGTGGTCCCGGGTCTCCGGACCCCTATCGCCTAAAATTTTTCCGGACTATAAAATAAGACCTAAGGAACCATAGTCACCGCCCAGCAATGATCGTTCCTAGTGTTTTCTATTTTTCGGCCAAAAATATAGAATTTCGCGCGATTCCCATATTTTCATGTCCTATAGGCCACGCCTTCCAAGTGAACCCGGGAACTCCGGACCCCTATCGCCTAAAATTTTTCCGGACTATCAAATACGACCTAAGGAACCATAGTCACTGCCAAGCCATGATCATTCCTCATATGTTGCATTTTTCGGCCAAAAGACTAGAATTCTGCCTAATTACAATGTTTTTGTGTGCTATTGCCCACCCTTCCAAGTGGTTCTGGTACCCCCGGACCCCGATCGCCTAAAATTTTTCCGGGCCGTCAAATACGACCTAAGGAACCATAGTAACCGCCCCGCCATCATCGTTTCTCATTTTTTGCATTTTTCGGCCAAAAAACTAGAATTACGCCTGATTCCCATATTTTCGTGTGCTATAT